>NW_027423189.1:0-152028 GCF_048934315.1 Petromyzon marinus
GCCGCCCCGGGACCGGCCCCGGGACCGACCGGGGCCGCCCGGGACCGACCCGGGGCCGCCCCGGGACCGACCCGGGGCCGCCCCGGGACCGACCCGGGGCCGCCCCGGGACCGACCCGGGGCCGCCCCGGGACCGACCCGGGGCCGACCCGGGACCGCCCCGGGGCCGACCCCGGGACCGACCCGGGACCGCCCCGGAACCGCCCCGGGGCCGACCCGGGACCGCCCCGGGGCCGCCCCGGGACCAACCCGGGACCGCCCCGGGACTGACCCGGGACCGCCCCGGGACCGCCCCGGGACTGCCCCGGGACCGCGCCGAGACCGCCCCGGGACCGCCCCGGGACCGACCCGGGACCGCACCGGATCGACCCGGGACCGCCCCGGGCCGCCCCGGAACCGCCCCGGGACCAACCCGCGACCGCCCCGGGACCGACCCGCGACCGCCCCGGGACCGACCCGCGACCGCCCCGGGACCGACTCGCGACCGCCCCGGACCGCCCCGGGACCGACCCGGGACCGCCCCGGGACCGCCCCGGGACGACCTGGGACCGCCCCGGGACCGCCCCGGGATCGACCCGGGACCGCCCCGGACCGCCCCGGGACCGCCCCGGGACCGCCCCGGGACCGACCCGGGACCGACCCGGGACCGCCCCGGGACCGACCCGGGACCGCCCCGGGACCGACCCGGGACCGACCCGGGACCGACCCGGACCGACCCGGGACCGGCCCGGGACCGCCCCGGGACCGACCCGGGACCCGACCCGGGACCGACCCGGGACCGCCCCGGGACCGACCCGGGACCGACCCGGGACCGACCCGGGACCGACCCTGGACCGCCCCGGGACCGACCCGGGACCGCCCCGGGACCAACCCGGGACCGCCCCGGGACCGACCCGGGACCGCCCCGGGACCGACCCGGGACCGCCCCGGGACCGACCCGGGACCGCCCCGGGACCGACCCGGGTCCGCCCCGGGACCGACCCGGGACCCCGCCCCGGGACCGACCCGGGACCGCCCCGGACTGACCCGGGACCGCCCTGGGACGGACCCGGGACCGCCCCTGGACCGACCCGGGACCGCAACCCGGGACCGCCCAGGGACCGACCCGGGAACGCCCCGGGACCGACCCGGGACCGCCCCGGGACCGACCCGGGACCGCCCCGGGACCGACCCGGGACCGCCCCGGGACTGCCCCGGGACCGCGCCGAGACCGCCCCGGGACCGCCCCGGGACCGACCCGGGACCGCCCCGGGACCGACCCGGACCGCCCCGGGACCGCCCCGGGACCGCCCCGGGACCGCCCCGGGACCGCCCCGGGACCGACACGGGACCGCCCCGGACCGACCCGGAACCGCCCGGGGACCGAACCGGGACCGCCCCCGGAACTGACCCGGGACCGCCCCGGGACCGACCCGGGACCGCCCCGGGACCGACCCGGGCGAGCCCCGGGACCGACCCGGGACCGCCCCGTGACCGCCCCGGGACCGCCCAGGGACCGACCCGGGGCCGCCCGGGACCGACCCGGGGCCGCCCGGGCACGACCCGGGGCCGCCCCGGGACCGACCCGGGGCCGACCCGGGACCGACCCGGGACCGCCCGGGACCGCCCCGGGACTGCCCCGGGACCGACCCGGGACCGCCTCGGCACCGCCCCGGGATCGACCCGGGACCGCCCCGGGACCACCCCGGGACCGCCCCGCGACCGCGCCGAGACCGCCCCGGGACCGCCCCGGGACCGCCCCAGGACCGCCCCGGGACCGACCCGGGACCGCCCCGGGATCGACCCGGGACCGCCCCGGGCCGCCCCGGGACCGACCCGGGACCGACCCGGGACCGACCCGGGACCGACCCGGGACCGACCCGGGTCGGTCCCGACCCGGGACCGACCTGGGACCGACCCGGGACCGACCCGGGTCGGTCCCGACCCGGACCGACCCCGGGACCGACCCGGGACCGACCCGGGACCGCCCGGGACCAACCCCGCGACTGCCCCGGGACCGACCCGCGACCGCCCGGGACCGACCCGCGACCGCCCGGGACCGACCCGCGACCGCCCCGGGACCGACCCGGGACCGCCCCGGGATCGACCCGGGACCGCCCCGGTACCGCCCCGGGATCGACCCGGGACCGCCCCGGGACCGCCCCGGGACCGCCCGGGACCGCCCCCGGACCGACCCGGGACCGCCCCGGGACCGACCCGGGACCGCCCCGGGACCGACCCGGGACCGACCCGGGACTGACCCGGGACCGACCCGGGACCGGCCCGGGACCGACCCGGGACCGACCCGGGACCGACCCGGGACCGACCCGGGACCTACCCGGGACCGACCCGGGACCGACCCTGGACCGCCCCGGAACCGACCCGGGACCGCCCCGGGACCGACCCGGGACCGCCCCGGGACCGACCCGGGACCGCCCCGGGACCGACCCGGGACCGCCCGGGACCGACCCGGGACCGCCCCGGGACCGACCCGGGACCGCCCCGGGACCGACCCGGGACCGCCCCGGAACCGACACGGGACACCCCGGGACCGACCCGGGACCGCCGCGGGACCGACCCGGGACCGCCCCGGGACCGCCCAGGGACCGACCCGGCAACGCCCCGGGACCGACCCGGGACCGCCCCGGGACCGACCCGGGACCGCCCCGGGACGGACCCGGGACCGCCCCGGGACCGACCCGGGACCGCCCCGGGACCGCCCCGGACCGACCCGGGACCGCCCCGGGACCGCCCCGGGACCGACCCGGGACCGCCCCGACCGCCCCGGGACCGACCCGGGACCGCCCCGGGACCCCGCCCCGGGACCGCCCCGGGACCGACCCGGGACCGCCCCGGACCGACCCGGAACCGCCCGGGGACCGAACCGGGACCGCCCCCGGAACTGACCCGGGACCGCCCCGGGACCGACCCGGGACGCCCCGGGACCGACCCGGGCAAGCCCCGTGACCGCCCCGGGACCGCCCCGTGACCGCCCCGGGACCGCCCAGGGACCGACCCGGGGCCGCCCCGGGACCGACCCGGGGCCGCCCCGGGACCGACCCGGGGCCGCCCGGGGACCGACCCGGGGACGCCCCGGGACCGACCCGGGGCCGCCCCGGGACCGACCCGGGGACGCCCCGGGACCGACCCGGGGCCGCCCCGGGACCGAACCGGGGCCGCCCCGGGACCGACCCGGGGCCGACCCGGGACCGACCCGGGGCCGACCCGGGACCGACCCGGGGCCGACCCGGACCGCCCCGGGGCCCGCCCCGGGACCAACCCGGGACCGCCCCGGGACCGACCCGGGACCGCCCCACGACCGACCCGGGACCGCCCCGGGGCCGACCCGGGACGGCCCCGGGGCCGACCCGGGACGGCCCCGGGGCCGACCCGGGACGGCCCCGGGGCCGACCCGGGACCGCCCCGGGACCGACCCGGGACCGCCCCGGGGCCGCCCCGGGGCCGACCCGGGACCGCCCCGGGGCCGACCCGGACCGCCCCGGGGCCGACCCGAGACCGCCCCGGGACCGACCCGGGACCGCCCCGGGACCGACCCGGGACCGCCCCGGGACCGACCCGGGACCGCCCCGGGACCGACCCGGGACCCGCCCCGGGACCGACCCGGGACCGCCCCGGGACCGACCCGGGACCGCCCCGGGACGGACCGGGACCGCCCCGGGACCGACCCGGGACCGCCCCGGGACCGCCCAGGGACCGACCCGGGAACGCCCCGGGACCGACCCGGGACCGCCCCGGGACGGACCCGGGACCGCCCCGGGACCGACCCGGGACCGCCCCGGGACCGCCCAGGGACCGACCCGGGACCACCCCGGGACCGACCCGGGACCGCCCCGGGACCGACCCGGGACCGCCCCGGGACCGCCCCGGGACCGCCCCGGGACCGATCCGGGACCGCCCCGGACCGACCCGGAACCGCCCGGGGACCGAACCGGGACCGCCCCCGGAACTGACCCGGGACCGCCCCGGGACCGACCCGGGACCGCCCCGGGACCGACCCGGGCGAGCCCCGGGACCGACCCGGGACCGCCCCGTGACCGCCCCGGGACCGCCCAGGGACCGACCCGGGGCCGCCCCGGGACCGACCCGGGGCCGCCCGGGGCACGACCCGGGGCCGCCCCGGGACCGATCCGGGGCCGACCCGGGACCGACCCGGGACCGCCCCGGGACCGCCCCGGGACCGCCCCGGGACCGACCCGGGACCGCCTCGGCACCGCCCCGGGATCGACCCGGGACCGCCCCGGGACCGCCCCGGGACCGCCCCGGGACCGCGCCGAGACCGCCCCCGGGACCGCCCCGGGACCGCCCCGGGACCGCCCCGGGACCGACCCGGGACCACCCCCGGATCGACCCGGGACCGCCCCGGGCCGCCCCGGAACCGACCCGGGACCGACCCGGGACCGACCCGGGACCGACCCGGGTCGGTCCC
Source organism: Petromyzon marinus (assembly GCF_048934315.1). Classification (NCBI taxonomy): domain Eukaryota; kingdom Metazoa; phylum Chordata; class Hyperoartia; order Petromyzontiformes; family Petromyzontidae; genus Petromyzon; species Petromyzon marinus. Next base: position 4,426 of record NW_027423189.1, read on the forward strand.
GACCCGGGACCGACCTGGGACCGACCCGGGACCGACCCGGGTCGGTCCCGACCGGACCGACCCGGGACCGACCCGGGACCGACCCGGGACCGCCCCGGGACCAACCCGCGACCGCCCGGGACCGACCCGCGACCGCCCGGGACCGACCCGCGACCGCCCCGGGACCGACCCGGGACCGCCCCGGGACCGACCCGGGACCGCCCCGGGACCGACCCGGGACCGCCCCGGGACCGACCCGAGACCGCCCCGGGACCGACCCGGGACCGCCCCGGAACCGACCCGGACGCCCCGGGACCGACCCGGGACCGCCCTGGGACGGACCCGGGACCGCCCCGGGACCGACCCGGGACCGCCCCGGGACCGCCCAGGGACCGAACCGGGAACGCCCCGGGACCGACCCGGGACCGCCCCGGGACCGACCCGGGACCGCCCCAGGACCGACCCGGGACCGCCCCGGGACGGACCCGGGACCGACCCGGGACCGCCCCAGGACCGACCCGGGACCGCCCCAGGACCGACCCGGGACCGCCCCGGGACCGCCCCGGGACCGACCCGGGACTGCCCCGGGACCGACCCGGGACCGCCCCGGGACCGCCCCGGGACCGACCCGGGACCGCCCCGGGACCGCCCCGGGACCGCCCCGGGACCGCCCCGGGACCGACCCGGGACCGCCCCGGACCGACCCGGAACCGCCCGGGGACCGAACCGGGACGCCCCCGGAACTGACCCAGGACCGCCCCGGGACCGACCCGGGACCGCCCCGGGACCGACCCGGGACCGCCCTGGGACGGACCCGGGACCGCCCCGGGACCGACCCGGGACCGCCCCGGGACCGCCCAGGGACCGACCCGGGAACGCCCGGGACCGACCCGGGACCGCCCCGGGACCGACCCGGGACCGCCCCGGGACCGACCCGGGACCGCCCCGGGACCGACCCGGGACCGCCCCGGGACCGCCCCGGGACCGCCCCGGGACCGCCCCGGGACCGCCCCGGGACCGCCCCGGACCAACCCGGAACCGCCCGGGGACCGAACCGGGACCGCCCCCGGAACTGACCCGGGACCGCCCCGGGACCGACCCGGGACCGCCCCGGGACCGACCCGGGCGAGCCCCGGGACCGACCCGGGACCGACCCGGGACCGCCCCGGGACCGACCCGGGACCGCCCCGGGACCGACCCGGGACCGCCCCGGGACTGCCCCGGGACCGCGCCGAGACCGCCCCGGGACCGCCCCGGGACCGCCCCGGGACCGCCCCGGGACCGACCCGGGACCGCCCCGGGACCGCCCCGGGACCGCCCCGGGACCGCCCCGGGACCGACCCGGGACCGCCCCGGACCGACCCGGAACCGCCCGGGGACCGAACCGGGACCGCCCCCGGAACTGACCCGGGACCGCCCCGGGACCGACCCGGGACCGCCCCGGGACCGACCCGGGCGAGCCCCGGGACCGACCCCGGGACCGCCCCGTGACCGCCCGGGACCGCCCAGGACCGACCCGGGGCCGCCCCGGGACCGACCCGGCGCCGCCCGGGGCACGACCCGGGGCCGCCCGGGACCGACCCGGGGCCGACCCGGGACCGACCCGGACCGCCCCGGGACCGCCCCGGGACTGCCCCGGGACCGACCCGGGACCGCCCCGGGACCGCCCCGGGACCGCCCCGGGACCGACCCGGGACCGCCCCGGGCCGCCCCGGGACCGACCCGGGACCGACCCGGGACCGACCCGGGACCGACCCGGGACCGACCCGGGTCGGTCCCGACCCGGGACCGACCTGGGACCGACCCGGACCGACCCGGGTCGGTCCCGACCCGGGACCGACCCGGGACCGACCCGGGACCGACCCGGGACCGCCCCGGGACCGCCCCGGGACCGACCCGGGACCGCCCCGGGGACCGCCCCGGGACCGCCCCGGGACCGCCCCGGGACCGACCCGGGACCGCCCCGGACCGACCCGGAACCGCCCGGGGACCGAACCGGGACCGCCCCCGGAACTGACCCGGGACCGCCCCGGGACCGACCCGGGACCGCCCCGGGACCGACCCGGGCGAGCCCCGTGACCGCCCCGGGACCGCCCCGTGACCGCCCCGGGACCGCCCAGGGACCGACCCGGGGCCGCCCCGGGACCGACCCGGGGCCGCCCCGGGACCGCCCCGGGGCCGCCCCGGGACCGACCCGGGCGAGCCCCGGGACCGCCCCGGGACCGCCCAGGGACCGACCCGGGGCCGCCCCGGGACCGACCCGGGGCCGCCCGGGGCACGACCCGGGGCCGACCCGGGACCGACCCGGGACCGCCCCGGGACCGCCCCGGGACCGCCCCGGGACCGACCCGGGACCGCCTCGGCACCGCCCGGGATCGACCCGGGGCCGCCCCGGGACCGCCCCGGGACCGCCCGGGGCACGACCCGGGGCCGCCCCGGGACCGACCCGGGGCCGACCCGGGACCGACCCGGGACCGCCCCGGGACCGCCCCGGGACCGCCCCGGGACCGACCCGGGGCCGCCCCGGGACCGCCCCGGGGCCGCCCCGGGACCGACCCGGGCGAGCCCCGGGACCGCCCCGGGACCGCCCAGGGACCGACCCGGGGCCGCCCCGGGACCGACCCGGGGCCGCCCGGGGCACGACCCGGGCCGACCCGGGACCGACCCGGGACCGCCCCGGGACCGCCCCGGGACCGCCCCGGGACCGACCCGGGACCGCCTCGGCACCGCCCCGGGATCGACCCGGGACCGCCCCGGGACCGCCCGGGACCGCCCCGGGACCGCGCCGAGACCGCCCCGGACCGCCCCGGGACCGCCCCGGGACCGCCCCGGGACCGACCCGGGACCGCCCCGGGATCGACCCGGGACCGCCCCGGGCCGCCCCGGGACCGACCCGGGACCGACCCGGGACCGACCCGGGACCGACCCGGGACCGACCCGGGACCGCCCCGGGACCAACCCGCGACCGCCCCGGGACCGACCCGCGACCGCCCGGGACCGACCCGCGACCGCCCCGGGACCGACCCGGGACCGCCCCGGGACCGACCCAGGACCGCCCCGGGACTGACCCGGGACCGCCCCGGACCGACCCGGGACCGCCCCGGAACCGACCCGGGACGCCCCGGGACCGACCCGGGACCGCCCTGGGACGGACCCGGGACCGCCCCGGGACCGACCCGGGACCGCCCCGGGACCGCCCAGGGACCGACCCGGGAAACGCCCCGGGACCGACCCGGGACCGCCCCGGGACCGACCCGGGACCGCCCCAGGACCGACCCGGGACCGCCCCGGGACGGACCCGGGACCGCCCGGGACCGACCCGGGACCGCCCCGGGACCGCCCCGGGACCGACCCGGGACCGCCCCGGGACCGACCCGGGACCGCCCCGGGACCGCCCCGGGACCGCCCCGGGACCGACCCGGGACCGCCCCGGGACCGCCCCGGGACCACCCCGGGACCGCCCCGGGGACCGACCCGGGACCGCCCCGGACCGACCCGGAACCGCCCGGGGACCGAACCGGGACCGCCCCCGGAACTGACCCGGGAACCGCCCCGGGACCGACCCGGGACCGCCCCGGGACCGACCCGGGACCGCCCTGGGACGGACCCGGGACCGCCCCGGGACCGACCCGGGACCGCCCCGGGACCGCCCAGGGACCGACCCGGGAACGCCCCGGGACCGACCCGGGACCGCCCGGGACCGACCCGGGACCGCCCGGGACCGACCCGGGACCGCCCCGGGGAACCGCCCCGGGACCGCCCCGGGACCGCCCCGGGACCGCCCCGGGACCGACCCGGGACCGCCCCGGACCGACCCGGAACCGCCCGGGGACCGAACCGGGACCGCCCCCGGAACTGACCCGGGACCGCCCCGGGACCGACCCGGGACCGCCCCGGGACCGACCCGGGTCGGTCCCGACCCGGGACCGACCTGGGACCGACCCGGGACCGACCCGGGTCGGTCCCGACCCGGGACCGACCCGGGACCGACCCGGGACCGACCCGGGACCGCCCCGGGACCAACCCGCGACCGCCCCGGGACCGACCCGCGACCGCCCGGGACCGACCCGGGACCGCCCCGGGACCGACCCGGGACCGCCCCGGGACCGACCCGGGACCGCCCCGGGACCGACCCGGGACCGCCCCGGGACCGACCCGGGACCGCCCCAGAACCGACCCGGGACGCCCCGGGACCGACCCGGGACCGCCCTGGGACGGACCCGGGACCGCCCCGGGACCGACCCGGGACCGCCCCGGGACCGCCCAGGGACCGACCCGGGAACGCCCCGGGACCGACCCGGGACCGCCCCGGGACCGACCCGGGACCGCCCCAGGACCGACCCGGGACCGCCCCGGGACGGACCCGGGACCGCCCCGGGACCGACCCGGGACCGCCCGGGACCGCCCGGGACCGACCCGGGACCGCCCCGGGACCGACCCGGACCGCCCCGGGACCGTCCCGGGACCGCACCGGGACCGCCCCGGGACCGACCCGGGACCGCCCCGGGACCGCCCCGGGACCGCCCCGGGACCGCCCCGGGACCGACCCGGGACCGCCCCGGACCGACCCGGAACCGCCCGGGGACCGAACCGGGACCGCCCCCGGAACTGACCCGGGACCGACCCGGGCGAGCCCCGTGACCGCCCCGGGACCGCCCAGGGACCGACCCGGGGCCGCCCCGGGACCGACCCGGGGCCGCCCCGGGACCGACCCGGGGCCGCCCGGGGACCGACCCGGGGCCGCCCCGGGACCGACCCGGGGCCGACCCGGGACCGACCCGGGGCCGACCCGGGACCGCCCCGGGGCCGCCCCGGGACCAACCCGGGACCGACCCGGGACCAACCCGGGACCGCCCCGGGACCGACCCGGGACCGCCCCGGGGCCGCCCCGGGACCAACCCGGGACCGCCCCGGGACCGACCCGGGACCGCCCCGGGACCGACCCGGGACCGCCCCGGGACCGCCCCGGGACCGACCCGGGACCGCCCCGGGACCTACCCGGGACCGCCCCGGGACCAACCCGGGACCGCCCCGGGACCGACCCGGGACCGCCCCGGGACCGACCTGGGACCGCCCCGGGGCCGCCCCGGGGCCGACCCGGGACCGCCCCGGGGCCGACCCGGACCGACCCGGGACCGACCCGGGACCGCACCGGGACCGACCCGGGACCGCCCCGGGACTGACCCGGGACCGCCCCGGGGCCGACCCGGGACCGCCCGGGCCGCCCCGGGGCCGACCCGGGGCCGCCCCGGGACCGACCCGGGCCCGACCCGGGACCGACCCGGGGCCGACCCGGGACCGACCCGGGGCCGACCCGGGACCGACCCGGGGCCGACCCGGGACCGCCCCGGGGCCGACCCGGGACGGCCCCGGGGCCGACCCGGGACGGCCCGGGGCCGACCCGGACCGCCCCGGGACCGACCCGGGACCGCCCTGGGACGGACCCGGGACCGCCCCGGGACCGACCCGGGACCGCCCCGGGACCGCCCCGGGACCGACCCGGGACCGCCGCGGGACCGACCCGGGACCGCCCCGGGACCGACCCGGGACCGCCCCGGGACCGACCCGGGACCGCCCCGGGACCGCCCCGGGACCGCCCCGGGACCGCCCCGGGACTGACCCGGGACCGCCCCAGACCGACCCGGAACCGCCCGGGGACCGAACCGGGACCGCCCCCGGAACTGACCCGGGACCGCCCGGGACCGACCCGGGACCGCCCCGGGACCGACCCGGGCGAGCCCCGGGACCGACCCGGGACCGCCCCGTGACCGCCCCGGGACCGCCCAGGGACCGACCCGGGGCCGCCCCGGGACCGACCCGGGGCCGCCCGGGGCACGACCCCGGGGCCGCCCCGGGACCGACCCGGGGCCGACCCGGGACCGACCCGGGACCGCCCCGGGACCGCCCCGGGACTGCCCCGGGACCGACCCGGGACCGCCTCGGCACCGCCCCGGGATCGACCCGGGACCGCCCCGGGGACCGTCCCGGGACCGCCCCGGGACCGCGCCGAGACCGCCCCGGGACCGCCCCGGACCGCCCCGGGACCGCCCTGGGACCGACCCGGGACCGCCCCGGGATCGACCCGGGACCGCCCCGGGCCGCCCCGGGACCGACCCGGGACCGACCCGGGACCGACCCGGGACCGACCCGGGACCGACCCGGGTCGGTCCCGACCCGGGACCGACCTGGGACCGACCCGGGACCGACCCGGGTCGGTCCCGACCCGGGACCGACCCGGGACCGACCTGGGACCGACCCGGGACCGCCCCGGGACCAACCCGCGACCGCCCCGGGACCGACCCGCGACCGCCCGGGACCGACCCGCGACCGCCCCGGGACCGACCCGCGACCGCCCCGGGACCGACCCGGGACCGCCCCGGATCGACCCGGGACCGCCCCGGGACCGCCCCGGGATCGACCCGGACCGCCCCGGGACCGCCCCGGGACCGCCACGGGACCGCCCCCGGACCGACCCGTGACCGCCCCGGGACCGACCCGGGACCGCCCCGGGACCGACCCGGGACCCAACCCGGGACCGACCCGGGACCGGCCCGGGACCGACCCGGGACCGACCCGGGACCGACCCGGGACCGACCCGGGACCGCCCCGGGACCGACCCGGGACCGACCCGGGACCGACCCGGGACTGACCCTGGACCGCCCCGGACCGACCCGGGACCGCCCCGGGACCGACCCGGGACCGCCCCGGACCGCCCCGGGACCGACCCGGGACCGCCCCGGGACCGACCCGGGACCGCCCCGGGACCGACCCGGGACCGCCCCGGGACCGACCCGGGACCGCCCCGGAACCGACCCGGGACGCCCCGGGACCGACCCGGGACCGACCCGGGACCGCCCCGGGACCGACCCGGGACCGCCCCGGGACCGACCCGGGACCGCCCCGGGACCGCCCCGGGACGGACCCGGGACCGCCCCGGGACCGACCCGGGACCGCCCCGGGACCGCCCCGGGACCGACCCGGGACCCCCCGGGACCGACCCGGACCGCCCCGGGACCGCCCCGGGACCGCCCCGGGACCGCCCCGGGACCGCCCCGGGACCGCCCCGGGACCGCCCCGGGACCGCCCCGGGACCGCCCCGGACCGACCCGGAACCGCCCGGGGACCGAACCGGGACCGCCCCCGGAACTGACCCGGGACCGCCCCGGGACCGACCCGGGACCGCCCCGGGACCGACCCGGGTCGGTTCCGACCCGGGACCGACCTGGGACCGACCCGGGACCGACCCGGGTCGGTCCCGACCCGGGACCGACCCGGGACCGACCCGGGACCGACCCGGGACCGCCCCGGGACCAACCCGCGACCGCCCCGGGACCGACCCGCGACCGCCCGGGACCGACCCGGGACCCCCCGGGACCGACCCGGGACCGCCCCGGACCGACCCGGGACCGCCCCGGGACCGACCCGGGACCGCCCCGGGACCGACCCGGGACCGCCCCAGAACCGACCCGGGACGCCCCGGGACCGACCCGGGACCGCCCTGGGACGGACCCGGACCGCCCAGGGACCGACCCGGGAACGCCCCGGGACCGACCCGGGACCGCCCCGGGACCGACCCGGGACCGCCCCAGGACCGACCCGGGACCGCCCCGGGACGGACCCGGGACCGCCCCGGGACCGACCCGGGACCGCCCCGGGACCGCCCCGGGACCGACCCGGGACCGCCCCGGGACCGACCCGGGACCGCCCCGGGACCGTCCCGGGACCGCACCGGGGACCGCCCCGGGACCGACCCGGGACCGCCCCGGACCGCCCCGGGACAGCCCCGGGACCGCCCCGGGACCGACCCGGGACGCCCCGGACCGACCCGGAACCGCCCGGGGACCGAACCGGGACCGCCCCCGGAACTGACCCGGGACCGACCCGGGCGAGCCCCGTGACCGCCCCGGGACCGCCCAGGGACCGACCCGGGGCCCGCCCCGGGACCGACCCGGGGCCGCCCCGGGACCGACCCGGGGCCGCCCGGGGACCGACCCGGGGCCGCCCCGGGACCGACCCGGGGCCGACCCGGGACCGACCCGGGGCCGACCCGGGACCGCCCCGGGGCCGCCCCGGGACCAACCCGGGACCGACCCCGGGACCGACCCGGGACCGCCCCGGGACCGACCCGGGACCGCCCCGGGGCCGCCCCGGGACCAACCCGGAACCGCCCCGGGACCGACCCGGGACCGCCCCGGGACCGACCCGGGACCGCCCCGGGACCGCCCCGGGACCGACCCGGACCGCCCCGGGACCTACCCGGGACCGCCCCGGGACCGACCCGGGACCGCCCCGGGACCGACCCGGGACCGCCCCGGGGCCGCCCCGGGCGGTCCCGGGGCGGCCCCGGGGCCGACCCGGGACCGACCCGGGACCGCACCGGGACCGACCCGGGACCAACCCGGGACCGCACCGGGACCGACCCGGGACCTACCCGGGACCTACCCGGGACCGCCCCGGGACCGACCCGGGACCAACCCGGACCGCCCCGGGGCCGACCCGGGACCGCCCGGGCCGACCCGGGACCGACCCGGGACCGACCCGGGACCGCACCGGGACCGACCCGGGACCGCCCCGGGACTGACCCGGGACCGCCCCGGGGCCGACCCGGGACCGCCCCGGGGCCGCCCCGGGGCCGACCCGGGGCCGCCCCGGGACCGACCCGGGCCCGACCCGGGACCGACCCGGGGCCGACCCGGGACCGACCCGGGGCCGACCCGGGACCGACCCGGGGCCGACCCGGGACCGCCCCGGGGCCGACCGGGACGGCCCCGGGGCCGACCCGGGACGGCCCCGGGGCCGACCCGGGACCGCCCCGGGACCGACCCGGGACCGCCCTGGGACGGACCCGGGACCGCCCCGGGACCGACCCGGGACCGCCCCGGGACCGCCCAGGGACCGACCCGGGAACGCCCCGGGACCGACCCGGGACCGCCGCGGGACCGACCCGGGACCGCCCCGGGACCGACCCGGGACCGCCCCGGGGACCGACCCGGGACCGCCCCGGGACCGCCCGGGACCGCCCCGGGACCGCCCCGGGACTGACCCGGGACCGCCCCAGACCGACCCGGTACCGCCCGGGGACCGAACCGGGACCGCCCCCGGAACTGACCCGGGACCGCCCGGGACCGACCCGGGACCGCCCCGGGACCGACCCGGGCGAGCCCCGGGACCGACCCGGGACCGCCCCGTGACCGCCCCGGGACCGCCCAGGACCGACCCGTGGCCGCCCCGGGACCGACCCGGGGCCGCCCGGGCACGACCCGGGGCCGCCCCGGGACCGACCCGGGGCCGACCCGGGACCGACCCGGGACCGCCCCGGGACCGCCCCGGGACTGCCCCGGGACCGACCCGGGACCGCCTCGGCACCGCCCCGGGATCGACCCGGGACCGCCCCGGGACCGTCCCGGGACCGCCCCGGGACCGCGCCGAGACCGCCCCGGGACCGCCCCGGGACCGCCCCGGGACCGCCCTGGGACCGACCCGGGACCGCCCCGGGATCGACCCGGGACCGCCCCGGGCCGCCCCGGGACCGACCCGGGACCGACCCGGGACCGACCCGGGACCGACCCGGGACCGACCCGGGTCGGTCCCGACCCGGGACCGACCTGGGACCGACCCGGGACCGACCCGGGTCGGTCCCGACCCGGGACCGACCCGGGACCGACCCGGGACCGACCCGGGACCGCCCCGGGACCAACCCGCGACCGCCCCGGGACCGACCCGCGACCGCCCGGGACCGACCCGCGACCGCCCCGGGACCGACCCGCGACCGCCCCGGGACCGACCCGGGACCGCCCGGGATCGACCGGGACCGCCCCGGGACCGCCCCGGGATCGACCCAGGGACCGCCCCGGGACCGCCCCGGGACCGCCCCGGGACCGCCCCCGGACCGACCCGGGACCGCCCCGGGACCGACCCGGGGCCGCCCGGGGCACGACCCGGGGCCGCCCCGGGACCGACCCGGGGCCGACCCGGGACCGACCCGGGACCGCCCCGGGACCGCCCCGGGACTGCCCCGGGACCGACCCGGGACCGCCTCGGCACCGCCCCGGGATCGACCCGGGACCGCCCCGGGACCGTCCCGGGACCGCCCCGGACCGCGCCGAGACCGCCCCGGGACCGCCCCGGGACCGCCCCGGGACCGCCCTGGGACCGACCCGGGACCGCCCCGGGATCGACCCGGGACCGCCCCGGGCCGCCCCGGGACCGACCCGGGACCGACCCGGGACCGACCCGGGACCGACCCGGGACCGACCCGGGTCGGTCCCGACCCGGGACCGACCTGGGACCGACCCGGGACCGACCCGGGTCGGTCCCGACCCGGGACCGACCCGGGACCGACCCGGGACCGACCCGGGACCGCCCCGGACCACCCGCGACCGCCCCGGGACCGACCCGCGACCGCCCGGGACCGACCCGCGACCGCCCCGGGACGACCCGCGACCGCCCCGGGACCGACCCGGGACCGCCCCGGGATCGACCCGGGACCGCCCCGGGACCGCCCGGGATCGACCCGGGACCGCCCCGGGACCGCCCCGGGACCGCCCCGGGACCGCCCCCGGACCGACCCGGGACCGCCCCGGGACCGACCCGGGACCGCCCCGGGACCGACCCGGGACCGACCCGGGACCGACCCGGGACCGGCCCGGGACCGACCCGGGACCGACCCGGACCGACCCGGACCGGGACCGACCCGGGACCGCCCCGGGACCGACCCGGGACCGACCCGGGACCGACCCGGGACTGACCCTGGACCGCCCCGGGACCGACCCGGGACCGCCCCGGGACCGACCCGGGACCGCCCCGGGACCGCCCCGGGACCGACCCGGGACCGCCCCGGGACCGACCCGGGACCGCCCCGGGACCGACCCGGGACCACGCCCCGGGACCGACCCGACCGCCCCGGAACCGACCCGGACGCCCCGGGACCGACCCGGGACCGACCCGGGACCGCCCCGGGACCGACCCGGGGACCGCCCCGGGACCGACCCGGGACCGCCCCGGGACCGCCCCGGGACGGACCCGGGACCGCCCCGGGACCGACCCGGGAACCGCCCCGGGACCGCCCCGGACCGACCCGGGACCGCCCCGGGACCGACCCGGGACCGCCCCGGGACCGCCCCGGGACCGCCCCGGGACCGCCCCGGGACCGCCCCGGGACCGCCCCGGGACCGCCCCGGACCGCCCCGGGACCGCCCCGGACCGACCCGGAACCGCCCGGGGACCGAACCGGGACCGCCCCCGGAACTGACCCGGGACCGCCCCGGGACCGACCCGGGACCGCCCTGGGACCGACCCGGGCGAGCCCCGTGACCGCCCCGGGACCGCCCCCGTGACCGCCCCGGGACCGCCCAGGGACCGACCCGGGGCCGCCCCGGGACCGACCCGGGGCCGCCCCGGGCCGACCCGGGGCCGCCCGGGGACCGACCCGGGGCCGCCCCGGGACCGACCCGGGGACGCCCCGGGACCGACCCGGGGCCGCCCCGGGACCGAACCGGGGCCGCCCCGGGACCGAGAGGGGCCGCCCCGGGACCGACCCGGGGCCGACCCGGGACAGACCCGGGGCCGACCCGGGACCGACCCGGGGCCGACCCGGGACCGACCCGGGGCCGACCCGGGACCGCCCCGGGGCCGACCCGGGACCGCCCCGGGGCCGCCCCGGGACCGACCCGGGACCGCCCCGGGACCGACCCGGGACCGCCCCGGGACCGACCCGGGACCGCCCCGGGACCGCCCCGGGACCGACCCGGGACCGCCCCGGGACCTACCCGGGACCGCCCCGGGACCGACCCGGGACCGCCCCGGGACCGACCCGGGACCGCCCCGGGACCGACCCGGGACCGCCCCGGGGCCGCCCCGGGGCCGACCCGGGACCGCCCCGGGGCCGACCCGGGACCGACCCGGGACCGACCCGGGACCGCACCGGGACCGACCCGGGACCGCCCCGGGCCGCCCCGGGACCGACCCGGAACCGACCCGGGACCGACCCGGGACCGACCTGGGACCGACCCGGGACCGACCCGGGTCGGTCCCGACCCGGGACCGACCCGGGACCGACCCGGGACCGACCCGGGACCGCCCCGGGACCAACCCGCGACCGCCCCGGGACCGACCCGCGACCGCCCGGGACCGACCCGCGACCGCCCCGGGACCGACCCGCGACCGCCCCGGGACCGACCCGGGACCGCCCCGGGATCGACCCGGGACCGCCCCGGGACCGCCCCGGGATCGACCCGGGACCGCCCCGGGACCGCCCCGGGACCGCCCCGGGACCGCCCCGGGACCGCCCCGGGACCGACCCGGGACCGACCCGAGACCGACCCGGGTCGGTCCCGACCCGGGACCGACCTGGGACCGACCCGGGACCGACCCGGGACCGCCCCGGGACCAACCCGCGACCGCCCCGGGACCGACCCGCGACCGCCCGGGACCGACCCGCGACCGCCCTGGGACCGACCCGCGACCGCCCCGGGACCGACCCGGGACCGCCCCGGGATCGACCCGGGACCGCCCCGGGACCGCCCCGGGATCGACCCGGGACCGCCCCGGGACCGCCCCGGGACCGCCCCGGGACCGCCCCGGGACCGCCCCCGGACCGACCCGGGACCGCCCCGGGACCGACCCGGGACCGCCCCGGGACCGACCCGGGACCGACCCGGGACCGACCCGGGACCGACCAGGGACCGGCCCGGGACCGACCCGGGACCGACCCGGGACCGACCCGGGACCGACCCGGGACCGCCCCGGGACCGACCCGGGACCGACCCGGGACCGACCCGGGACCGACCCTGGACCGCCCCGGGACCGACCCGGGACCGCCCCGGGACCGACCCGGGACCGCCCCGGGACCGACCCGGGACCGCCCCGGGACCGACCCGGGACCGTCCCGGGACCGACCCGGGACCGCCCCGGGACCGACCCGGGACCGCCCCGGGACCGACCCGGGACCGCCCCGGAACCGACCCGGGACGCCCCGGGACCGACCCGGGACCGCCCTGGGACGGACCCGGGACCGCCCCGGGACCGACCCGGGACCGCCCCGGGACCGCCCAGGGACCGACCCGGGAACGCCCCGGGACCGACCCGGGACCGCCCCGGGACCGACCCGGGACCGCCCCGGGACCGACCCGGGACCGCCCCGGGACGGACCCGGGACCGCCCCGGGACCGCCCCGGGACCGACCCGGGACCGCCCCGGGACCGCCCCGGGACCGCCCCGGGACCGCCCCGGGACCGCCCCGGGACCGACCCGGGACTGCCCCGGGACCGCCCCGGGACCGCCCCGGGACTGCCCCGGGACCGCCCCGGGACCGACCCGGGACCGCCCCGGACCGACCCGGAACCGCCCGGGGACCGAACCGGGACCGCCCCCGGAACTGACCCGGGACCGCCCCGGGACCGACCCGGGACCGCCCCGGGACCGACCCGGGCGAGCCCCGTGACCGCCCCGGGACCGCCCCGTGACCGCCCCGGGACCGCCCAGGGACCGACCCGGGGCCGCCCCGGGACCGACCCGGGGCCGCCCCGGGACCGACCCGGGGCCGCCCGGGGACCGACCCGGGGCCGCCCCGGGACCGACCCGGGGACGCCCCGGGACCGACCCGGGGCCGCCCCGGGACCGAACCGGGGCCGCCCCGGGACCGACCGGGGGCCGCCCCGGGACCGACCCGGGGCCGACCCGGGACCGACCCGGGGCCGACCCGGGACCGACCCGGGACCGCCCCGGGACCGACCCGGGACCGCCCCGGGACCGCCCCGGGGCCGACCCGGGACCGCCCCGGGGCCGCCCCGGGACCGACCCGGGACCGCCCCGGGACCGACCCGGGACCGCCCCGGGACCGACCCGGGACCGACCCGGGACCGCCCCGGGGCCGACCCGGGACCGACCCGGGACCGACCCGGGACCGCCCCGGGACCGCCCCGGGACCGACCCGGGACCGACCCGGGACCGACCCGGGACCGACCCGGGACCGCACCGGGACCGACCCGGGACCGCCCCGGGGCCGACCCGGGACCGCCCCGGGGCCGACCCGGGGCCGACCCGGGACCGACCCGGGACCGACCCGGGACCGCCCCGGGACCGACCCGGGACCGCCCCGGGACCGACCTGGGACCGCCCCGGGACGGACCCGGGACCGCCCCGGGACCGACCCGGGACCGCCCCGGGACCGCCCCGGGACCGCCCCGGGACCGCCCCGGGACCGCCCCGGGACCGCCCCGGGACCGACCCGGGACCGCCCCGGGACCGCCCCGGGACCGCCCCGGGACCGCCCCGGGACTGCCCCGGGACCGACCCGGGACCGCCCCGGACCGACCCGGAACCGCCCGGGGACCGAACCGGGACCGCCCCCGGAACTGACCCGGGACCGCCCCGGGACCGACCCGGGACCGCCCCGGTACCGACCCGGGACCGCCCCGTGACCGCCCCGGGACCGCCCAGGGACCGACCCGGGGCCGCCCCGGGACCGACCCGGGGCCGCCCCGGGACCGACCCGGGGCCGACCCGGGACCGCCCCGGGGCCGCCCCGGGACCAACCCGGGACCGCCCCGGGACCGACCCGGGACCGCCCCGGGGCCGACCCGTGGCCGCCCCGGGACCGACCCGGGACCGCCCCGGGGGCCGACCCGGGGCCGACCCGGGACCGACCCGGGACCGACCCGGGACCGCCCCGGGACCGCCCCGGGACCGACCCGGGACCGCCCCGGGACCGACCCGGGACCGCCCCGGGACCGACCCGGGACCGCCCCGGGACCGACCCGGGACGGCCCCGGGGCCGACCCGGGACCGCCCCGGGGCCGACCTGGGACCGCCCCGTGGCCGACCCGGGGCCGACCCGGGACCGCCCAGGGACCGACCCGGGACCGCCCCGGGACCGACCCGGGACCGCCCCGGGACCGACCCGGGACCGTCCCGGGACCGACCCGGGACCACCCCGGGACCGACCCGGGACGGCCCCGGGACCGACCCGGGACGGCCCCGGGGCCGACCCGGGACCGCCCCGGGGCCGACCCGGGGCCGACCCGGGACCGCCCAGGGGCCGACCCGGGACCGCCCCGTGGCCGACCGGGGGCCGACCCGGGACCGCCCCGGGACCGCCCCGGGACCGCCCCGGGACCGCCCCGGGACCGACCCGGGACCGCCCCGGACCGACCCGGAACCGCCCGGGGACCGAACCGGGACCGCCCCCGGAACTGACCCGGGACCGCCCCGGGACCGACCCGGGACCGCCCCGGGACCGACCCGGGCGAGCCCCGTGACCGCCCCGGGACCGCCCCGTGACCGCCCCGGGACCGCCCAGGGACCGACCCGGGGCCGCCCCGGGACCGACCCGGGGCCGCCCCGGGACCGACCCGGGGACGCCCCGGGACCGACCCGGGGCCGCCCCGGGACCGAACCGTGGCCGCCCCGGGACCGACCGGGGGCCGCCCCGGGACCGAACCGGGGCCGCCCCGGGACCGACCGGGGGCCGCCCCGGGACCGACCCGGGGCCGACCCGGGACCGCCCCGGGGCCGACCCGGGACCGCCCCGGGGCCGCCCCGGGACCGACCCGGGACCGCCCCGGGACCGACCCGGGACCGCCCCGGGACCGACCCGGGACCGCCCGGGGACCGAACCGGGACCGCCCCCGGAACTGACCCGGGACCGCCCCGGGACCGACCCGGGACCGCCCCGGGACCGACTCGGGCAAGCCGCGGGAACGACCCGGGACCGCCCCGTGACCGCCCCGGGACCGCCCAGGGACCGACCCGGGACCGCCCGGGGACCGAACCGGGACCGCCCCCGGAACTGACCCGGGACCGCCCCGGGACCGACCCGGGACCTACCCGGGACCGCCCCGGGACCGACCCGGGACTGCCCCGGGGCCGACCCGGGACCGCCCCGGGGCCGACCCGGGACCGCCCCGGGACCGACCCGGGACCGACCCGGGGCCGCCACGGGACCGACCCGGGGCCGCCACGGGACCGACCCGGGGCCGCCCCGGGACCGCCCCGGGACCGACCCGGGACCGCCCCGGGACCGAACCGGGACCGCCCCGGGACCGACCCGGGACCGCCCCGGGACCGACCCGGGGCCGACCCGGGACCGACCCGGGACCGCCCCGGGACCGACCCGGGACCGCCCCGGGACCGACCCGGGACCGCCCCGGGACCGCCCCGGGACCGACCCGGGACCGCCCCGGGACCGACCCGGGACCGCCCCGGGACCGACCCGGGACCGCCCCGGGACCGACCCGGGACCGCCCCGGGACCGACCCGGGACCGCCCCGGGACTGACCCGGGACCGCCCCGGGACCGACCCGGGACCGCCCAGGGACCGACCCGGGACCGCCCCGGGACCGACCCGGGACCGCCCCGGGGCCGACCCGGGACCGACCCGGGACCGACCCGGGACCGCCCCGGGACCGCCCCGGGACCGACCCGGGACCGACCCGGGACCGACCCGGGACCGACCCGGGACCGCACTGGGACCGACCCGGGACCGCCCCGGGGCCGACCCGGGACCGCCCCGGGGCCGACCCGGGGCCGACCCGGGACCGACCCGGGACCGACCCGGGACCGCCCCGGGACCGACCCGGGACCGCCCCGGGACCGACCCGGGACTGCCCCGGGACGGACCCGGGACCGCCCCGGGACCGACCCGGGACCGCCCCGGGACCGCCCCGGGACCGCCCCGGGACCGCCCCGGGACCGCCCCGGGACCGACCCGGGACCGCCCCGGGACCGCCCCGGGACCGCCCCGGGACCGCCCCGGGACTGCCCCGGGACCGACCCGGGACCGCCCCGGACCGACCCGGAACCGCCCGGGGACCGAACCGGGACCGCCCCCGGAACTGACCCGGGACCGCCCCGGGACCGACCCGGGACCGCCCCGGTACCGACCCGGGACCGCCCCGTGACCGCCCCGGGACCGCCCAGGGACCGACCCGGGGCCGCCCCGGGACCGACCCGGGGCCGACCCGGGACCGACCCGGGGCCGACCCGGGACCGACCCGGGGCCGACCCGGGACCGCCCCGGGGCCGCCCCGGGACCAACCCGGGACCGCCCCGGGACCGACCCGGGACCGCCCCGGGGCCGACCCGTGGCCGCCCCGGGACCGACCCGGGACCGCCCCGGGGCCGACCCGGGGCCGACCCGGGACCGACCCGGGACCGACCCGGGACCGCCCCGGGACCGACCCGGGACCGCCCCGGGACCGACCCGGGACCGCCCCGGGACCGCCCCGGGACCGACCCGGGACCGCCCCGGGACCGACCCGGGACCGCCCCGGGACCGACCCGGGACCGCCCCGGGACCGACCCGGGACCGCCCCGGGACCGACCCGGGACGGCCCCGGGGCCGACCCGGGACCGCCCCGGGGCCGACCTGGGACCGCCCCGTGGCCGACCCGGGGCTGACCCGGGACCGCCCAGGGACCGACCCGGGACCGCCCCGGGACCGACCCGGGACCGCCCCGGGACCGACCCGGGACCGTCCCGGGACCGACCCGGGACCACCCCGGGACCGACCCGGGACGGCCCCGGGACCGACCCGGGACGGCCCCGGGGCCGACCCGGGACCGCCCCGGGGCCGACCCGGGGCCGACCCGGGACCGCCCAGGGGCCGACCCGGGACCGCCCCGTGGCCGACCGGGGGCCGACCCGGGACCGCCCCGGGACCGCCCCGGGACCGCCCCGGGACCGCCCCGGGACCGACCCGGGACCGCCCCGGACCGACCCGGAACCGCCCGGGGACCGAACCGGGACCGCCCCCGGAACTGACCCGGGACCGCCCCGGGACCGACCCGGGACCGCCCCGGGACCGACCCGGGCGAGCCCCGTGACCGCCCCGGGACCGGCCCGTGACCGCCCCGGGACCGCCCAGGGACCGACCCGGGGCCGCCCCGGGACCGACCCGGGGCCGCCCCGGGACCGACCCGGGGCCGCCCGGGGACCGACCCGGGGCCGCCCCGGGACCGACCCGGGGCCGCCCCGGGACCGAACCGTGGCCGCCCCGGGACCGACCGGGGGCCGCCCCGGGACCGAACCGGGGCCGCCCCGGGACCGACCGGGGGCCGCCCCGGGACCGACCCGGGGCCGACCCGGGACCGCCCCGGGGCCGACCCGGGACCGCCCCGGGGCCGCCCCGGGACCGACCCGGGACCGCCCCGGGACTGACCCGGGACCGCCCCGGGACCGACCCGGGACCGCCCGGGGACCGAACCGGGACCGCCCCCGGAACTGACCCGGGACCGCGCCGGGACCGACCCGGGACCGCCCCGGGACCGACCCGGGCAAGCCGCGGGACCGACCCGGGACCGCCCCGTGACCGCCCCGGGACCGCCCAGGGACCGACCCGGGACCGCCCGGGGACCGAACCGGGACCGCCCCCGGAACTGACCCGGGACCGCCCCGGGACCGACCCGGGACCTACCCGGGACCGCCCCGGGACCGACCCGGGACCGCCCCGGGGCCGACCCGGGACCGCCCCGGGGCCGACCCGGGACCGCCCCGGGACCGACCCGGGACCGACCCGGGGCCGCCACGGGACCGACCCGGGGCCGCCACGGGACCGACCCGGGACCGCCCCGGGACCGACCCGGGACCGCCCCGGGACCGAACCGGGACCGCCCCGGGACCGACCCGGGACCGCCCCGGGACCGACCCGGGGCCGACCCGGGACCGACCCGGGACCGCCCCGGGACCGACCCGGGACCGCCCCGGGACCGACCCGGGACCGCCCCGGGACCGCCCCGGGACCGACCCGGGACCGCCCCGGGACCGACCCGGGACCGCCCCGGGACCGACCCGGGACCGCCCCGGGACCGACCCGGGACCGCCCCGGGACCGACCCGGGACCGCCCCGGGACTGACCCGGGACCGCCCCGGGACCGACCCGGGACCGCCCAGGGACCGACCCGGGACCGCCCCGGGACCGACCCGGGACCGCCCCGGGACCGACCCGGGACCGCCCCGGGACCGACAGATGTACCAGTAGTTTCACAAATGTCCCAATAGTTTCACAGATTTCCCAATAGTTCCACATATGTACCAGTAGTTTTACACATTTCCCAATAGTTTCACATATGTCCCATTAGTTTCACAGATGTCCCCATAGTTTCACAGATGTCCCAATAGTTTCCCAGATGTCCCAATAGTTTCACAGATGTACCAGTAGTTTAAAAGATGTTCCAATAGTTTAACAGATGTCCCAGTAGTTTCACAGATGTCCCAGTAGTTTCACAGATGTCCCAGTAGTTTCACAGATGTCCCAGTAGTTTAACAGATGTCCCAATAGTTTCACAGATGTCCCAGTAGGTTAACAGATGTCCCCATAGTTTCACAGATGCCCACTAGTTTCATAGATGTCCCAATAGTTTCACAGATGTCCCCATAGTTTCACAGATGTACCAGTAGTTTCACAGATGTCCCAATAGTTTCACAGATGTCCCAATAGTTTCACAGATGTCCCAGTAGTTTCGCAGATGTCCCAGTAGTTTCACAGATGTCCCAGTAGTTTAATAGATGTCCCAATAGTTTCACAGATGTCCCAGTAGGTTAACAGATGTCCCGATAGTTTCACAGATGTCCCAGTAGTTTCACAGATGTCCCAAAAGTTTCACAGATGTACCAGTAGTTTCACAGATGTACCAGTAGTTTCACACATGTCCCACTAGTTTCACAGATTTCCCAATAGTTTCACATATGTACCAGTAGTTTTACACATCTCCCAATAGTTTCACATATGCCCCATTAGTTTCAGAGATGTCCCCATAGTTTCACAGATGTCCCAATAGTTTCCCAGATGTCCCAATAGTTTCACAGATGTACCAGTAGTTTAACAGATGTTCCAATAGTTTAACAGATGTCCCAGTAGTTTCACAGATGTCCCAGTAGTTTCACAGATGTCCCAGTAGTTTCACAGATGTCCCAGTAGTTTACCAGATGTCCCCATAGTTTCACAGATGCCCACTAGTTTCATAGATGTCCCAATAGTTTCACAGATGTCCCCATAGTTTCACAGATGTACCAGTAGTTTCACAGATGTCCCAATAGTTTCACAGATGTCCCAATAGTTTCACTGATGTCCCAATAGTTTCACATATGTCCCATTAGTTTCACAGATGACCCCATAGTTTCACAGATGTCCCAATAGTTTCACAGATGTCCCAATAGTTTCACCTATGTCCCATTTGTTTCACAGATGTCCCCATAGTTTCACAGATGTCCCAATAGTTTCACAGATGTACCAGTAGTTTCACAGATGTCCCAATAGTTTCACAGATGTCCCAATAGTTTCACAGATGTCCCAGACGTTTTACAGACATCCCAGTAGGTTAACAGATGTCCCGATAGTTTCACAGATGTACCAGTAGTTTCACAGATCTCCCAATAGTTTCACAGATATCCCAGTAGTTTAACAGATGTCCCCATAGTTTCACAGATGTCCCAATAGTTTAACAGATGTCCCAGTAGTTTTACAGATGTCAAAGTAGTTTCACACATGTCCCAATAGTTTCACAGATGCCCCAATAGTTTCACATATGTCCCATTAGTTTTACAGATGTCCCCATAGTTTCACAGATGTCCCAATAGTTTCACAGATGTCCCAATAGTTTCACCTATGTGCCATTTGTTTCACAGATGTCCCCATAGTTTCACAGATGTCCCAATAGTTTCACAGATGTACCAGTAGTTTCACAGATGTCCCAATAGTTTCACAGATGTCCCAATAGTTTCACAGATGTCCCAGAAGTTTTACAGACATCCCAATAGGTTAACAGATGTGCCGATAGTTTCACAGATGTACCAGTAGTTTCACAGATCTCCCAATAGATTCACATACGTCCCATTAGTTTCACAGATGTCCCCATAGTTTCACAGATGTCCCAATAGTTTAACAGATGTCCCAGTAGTTTTACAGATGTCCCAGTAGTTTCACACATGTCCCAGTAGTTTCACAGACGCCCCAATAGTTTCACATATGTCCCATTAGTTTTACAGATGTCCCCATAGTTTCACAGATGTCCCCATATTTTCACAGATGTCCCAATAGTTTCCCAGATGTCCCAATAGTTTCACAGATGTACCAGTAGTTTAACAGATGTTCCAATAGTTTAACAGATGTCCCAGTAGTTTCACAGATGTCCCAGTAGTTTCACAGATGTCCCAGTAGTTTCACAGATGTCCCAGTAGTTTAACAGATGTCCCAATAGTTTCACAGATGTCCCAGTAGGTTAACAGATGTCCCCATAGTTTCACAGATGTCCCACTAGTTTCATAGATGTGCCAATAGTTTCACAGATGTCCAGGAAGGTTAACAGATGTCCCCATAGTTTCACAGATGTCCCAATAGTTAACAGATGTCCCAGTAGTTTTACAGATATCCCAGTAGGTTAACAGATGTCCCCATAGTTTCACAGATGTACCAGTAGTTTCACAGATGTCCCAATAGTTTCACAGATGTCCCAATAGTTTCAGAGATTTCCCAATAGTTTCACATATGTCCCAGTAGTTTTACACATTTCCCAATAGTTTCACATATGTCCCATTAGTTTCACAGATGTCCCCATAGTTTCACAGATGTGCCAATAGTTTCCCAGATGTCCCAATAGTATCACAGATGTACCAGTAGTTTAACAGATGTTCCAATAGTTTAACAGATGTCCCAGTAGTTTCACAGATGTCCCAGTAGTTTCACAAATGTCCCAGTAGTTTCACAGATGTTCCAGTAGTTTAACAGATGTCCCAATAGTTTCACAGATGTCCCAGTAGGTTAACAGATGTCCCGATAGTTTCACAGATGTCCCAGTAGTTTCACAGATGTCCCAGTAGTTTAACAGATGTCCCAATAGTTTCACAGATGTACCAGTAGTTTCACAGATGTCCCAATAGTTTCACAGATGTCCCAATAGTTTCACAGATGTCCCAGAAGTTTTACAGACATCCCAGTAGGTTAACAGATGTCCCGATAGTTTCACAGATGTACCAGTAGTTTCACAGATCTCCCAATAGTTTCACATGTCCCATTAGTTTCACAGATGTCCCCATAGTTTCACAGATGTCCCAATAGTTTAACAGATGTCCCAGTAGTTTTACAGATGTCCCAGTAGGTTCACATATGTCCCAGTAGTTTTACAGATGTCCCAGTAGTTTCACAGATGTCCCAGTAGTTTCACAGATGTCCCAGTAGGTTAACAGATGTCCCCATAGTCTCGCAGATGTCCCAATAGTTAACAGATGTCCCAGTAGTTTTACAGATATCCCAGTAGGTTATCAGATGTCCCCATAGTTTCACAGATGTACCAGTAGTTTCACACATGTCCCAATAGTTTCACAGATTTCCCAATAGTTTCACATATGTACCAGTAGTTTTACACATTTCCCAATAGTTTCACATATGTCCCATTAGTTTCACAGATGTCCCCATAGTTTCACAGATGTCCCAACAGTTTCCCAGATGTCCCAATAGTTTCACAGATGTACCAGTAGTTTAACAGATGTTCCAATAGTTTAACAGATGTCCCAGTAGTTTCACAGATGTCTCAGTCGTTTCACAGATGTCCCAGTAGTTTCACAGATGGCCCAGTAGGATAACAGATGTCCCCATAGTTTCACAGATGTCCCACTAGTTTCATAGATGTCCCAATAGTTTCACAGATGTCTGCATAGTTTCACAGATGTACCAGTAGTTTCACAGATGTCCCAATAGTTGCACAGATGTCCCAATAGTTTCACAGATGTCCCAATAGTTTCACAAATGTCCCATTAGTTTCACAGATGTCCCCATAGTTTCACAGATGTCCCAGTAGTTTCGCAGATGTCCCAGTAGTTTCACAGATGTCCCAGTAGTTTAATAGATGTCCCAATAGTTTCACAGATGTCCCAGTAGGTTAACAGATGTCCCGATAGTTTCACAGATGTCCCAGTAGTTTCACAAATGTCCCAAAAGTTTCACAGATGTACCAGTAGTTTCACAGATGTCCCAATAGTTTCACAGATGTCCCAATAGTTTCACTGATGTCCCAATAGTTTCACATATGTCCCATTAGTTTCACAGATGACCCCATAGTTTCACAGATGTCCCAATAGTTTCACAGATGTCCCAATAGTTTCACCTATGTCCCATTTGTTTCACAGATGTCCCCATAGTTTCACAGATGTCCCAATAGTTTCACAGATGTACCAGTAGTTTCACAGATGTCCCAATAGTTTCACAGATGTCCCAATAGTTTCACAGATGTCCCAGACGTTTTACAGACATCCCAGTAGGTTAACAGATGTCCCGATAGTTTCACAGATGTACCAGTAGTTTCACAGATCTCCCAATAGTTTCACAGATATCCCAGTAGTTTAACAGATGTCCCCATAGTTTCACAGATGTCCCAATAGTTTAACAGATGTCCCAGTAGTTTTACAGATGTCAAAGTAGTTTCACACATGTCCCAATAGTTTCACAGACGCCCCAATAGTTTCACATATGTCCCATTAGTTTTACAGATGTCCCCATAGTTTCACAGATGTCCCAATAGTTTCACAGATGTCCCAATAGTTTCACCTATGTGCCATTTGTTTCACAGATGTCCCCATAGTTTCACAGATGTCCCAATAGTTTCACAGATGTACCAGTAGTTTCACAGATGTCCCAATAGTTTCACAGATGTCCCAATAGTTTCACAGATGTCCCAGAAGTTTTACAGACATCCCAGTAGGTTAACAGATGTGCCGATAGTTTCACAGATGTACCAGTAGTTTCACAGATCTCCCAATAGATTCACATACGTCCCATTAGTTTCACAGATGTCCCCATAGTTTCACAGATGTCCCAATAGTTTAACAGATGTCCCAGTAGTTTTACAGATGTCCCAGTAGTTTCACACATGTCCCAGTAGTTTCACAGACGCCCCAATAGTTTCACATATGTCCCATTAGTTTTACAGATGTCCCCATAGTTTCACAGATGTCCCCATATTTTCACAGATGTCCCAATAGTTTCCCAGATGTCCCAATAGTTTCACAGATGTACCAGTAGTTTAACAGATGTTCCAATAGTTTAACAGATGTCCCAGTAGTTTCACAGATGTCCCAGTAGTTTCACAGATGTCCCAGTAGTTTCACAGATGTCCCAGTAGTTTAACAGATGTCCCAATAGTTTCACAGATGTCCCAGTAGGTTAACAGATGTCCCCATAGTTTCACAGATGCCCCACTAGTTTCATAGATGTGCCAATAGTTTCACAGATGTCCAGGAAGGTTAACAGATGTCCCCATAGTTTCACAGATGTCCCAATAGTTAACAGATGTCCCAGTAGTTTTACAGATATCCCAGTAGGTTAACAGATGTCCCCATAGTTTCACAGATGTACCAGTAGTTTCACAGATGTCCCAATAGTTTCACAGATGTCCCAATAGTTTCAGAGATTTCCCAATAGTTTCACATATGTCCCAGTAGTTTTACACATTTCCCAATAGTTTCACATATGTCCCATTAGTTTCACAGATGTCCCCATAGTTTCACAGATGTGCCAATAGTTTCCCAGATGTCCCAATAGTATCACAGATGTACCAGTAGTTTAACAGATGTTCCAATAGTTTAACAGATGTCCCAGTAGTTTCACAGATGTCCCAGTAGTTTCACAAATGTCCCAGTAGTTTCACAGATGTTCCAGTAGTTTAACAGATGTCCCAATAGTTTCACAGATGTCCCAGTAGGTTAACAGATGTCCCGATAGTTTCACAGATGTCCCAGTAGTTTCACACATGTCCCAGTAGTTTAACAGATGTCCCAATAGTTTCACAGATGTACCAGTAGTTTCACAGATGTCCCAATAGTTTCACAGATGTCCCAATAGTTTCACAGATGTCCCAGAAGTTTTACAGACATCCCAGTAGGTTAACAGATGTCCCGATAGTTTCACAGATGTACCAGTAGTTTCACAGATCTCCCAATAGTTTCACATGTCCCATTAGTTTCACAGATGTCCCCATAGTTTCACAGATGTCACAATAGTTTAACAGATGTCCCAGTAGTTTTACAGATGTCCCAGTAGGTTCACATATGTCCCAGTAGTTTTACAGATGTCCCAGTAGTTTCACAGATGTCCCAGTAGTTTCACAGATGTCCCAGTAGGTTAACAGATGTCCCCATAGTCTCGCAGATGTCCCAATAGTTAACAGATGTCCCAGTAGTTTTACAGATATCCCAGTAGGTTATCAGATGTCCCCATAGTTTCACAGATGTACCAGTAGTTTCACACATGTCCCAATAGTTTCACAGATTTCCCAATAGTTTCACATATGTACCAGTAGTTTTACACATTTCCCAATAGTTTCACATATGTCCCATTAGTTTCACAGATGTCCCCATAGTTTCACAGATGTCCCAACAGTTTCCCAGATGTCCCAATAGTTTCACAGATGTACCAGTAGTTTAACAGATGTTCCAATAGTTTAACAGATGTCCCAGTAGTTTCACAGATGTCTCAGTCGTTTCACAGATGTCCCAGTAGTTTCACAGATGGCCCAGTAGGATAACAGATGTCCCCATAGTTTCACAGATGTCCCACTAGTTTCATAGATGTCCCAATAGTTTCACAGATGTCTGCATAGTTTCACAGATGTACCAGTAGTTTCACAGATGTCCCAATAGTTTCACAGATGTCCCAATAGTTTCACAGATGTCCCAATAGTTTCACATATGTCCCATTAGTTTCACAGATGTCCCCATAGTTTCACAGATGTCCCAGTAGTTTCGCAGATGTCCCAGTAGTTTCACAGATGTCCCAGTAGTTTAATAGATGTCCCAATAGTTTCACAGATGTCCCAGTAGGTTAACAGATGTCCCGATAGTTTCACAGATGTCCCAGTAGTTTCACAGATGTCCCAAAAGTTTCACAGATGTACCAGTAGTTTCACAGATGTACCAGTAGTTTCACACATGTCCCACTAGTTTCACAGATTTCCCAATAGTTTCACATATGTACCAGTAGTTTTACACATTTCCCAATAGTTTCACATATGCCCCATTAGTTTCAGAGATGTCCCCATAGTTTCACAGATGTCCCAATAGTTTCCCAGATGTCCCAATAGTTTCACAGATGTACCAGTAGTTTAACAGATGTTCCAATAGTTTAACAGATGTCCCAGTAGTTTCACAGATGTCCCAGTAGTTTCACAGATGTCCCAGTAGTTTCACAGATGTCCCATTAGTTTCACAGATGTCCCCATAGTTTCACAGATGTCCCAATAGTTTAACAGATGTCCCAGTAGTTTTACAGATGTCCCAGTAGTTTCACACATGTCCCAGTAGTTTCACAGACGCCCCAATAGTTTCACATATGTCCCATTAGTTTTACAGATGTCCCCATAGTTTCACAGATGTCCCCATATTTCCACAGATGTCCCAATAGTTTCCCAGATGTCCCAATAGTTTCACAGATGTACCAGTAGTTTAACAGATGTTCCAATAGTTTAACAGATGTCCCAGTAGTTTCACAGATGGCCCAGTAGGATAACAGATGTCCCCATAGTTTCACAGATGTCCCACTAGTTTCATAGATGTCCCAATAGTTTCACAGATGTCTGCATAGTTTCACAGATGTACCAGTAGTTTCACAGATGTCCCAATAGTTTCACAGATGTCCCAATAGTTTCACAGATGTCCCAATAGTTTCACATATGTCCCATTAGTTTCACAGATGTCCCCATAGTTTCACAGATGTCCCAGTAGTTTCGCAGATGTCCCAGTAGTTTCACAGATGTCCCAGTAGTTTAATAGATGTCCCAATAGTTTCACAGATGTCCCAGTAGGTTAACAGATGTCCCGATAGTTTCACAGATGTCCCAGTAGTTTCACAGATGTCCCAAAAGTTTCACAGATGTACCAGTAGTTTCACAGATGTACCAGTAGTTTCAAACATGTCCCACTAGTTTCACAGATTTCCCAATAGTTTCACATATGTACCAGTAGTTTTACACATTTCCCAATAGTTTCACATATGCCCCATTAGTTTCAGAGATGTCCCCATAGTTTCACAGATGTCCCAATAGTTTCCCAGATGTCCCAATAGTTTCACAGATGTACCAGTAGTTTAACAGATGTTCCAATAGTTTAACAGATGTCCCAGTAGTTTCACAGATGTCCCAGTAGTTTCACAGATGTCCCAGTAGTTTCACAGATGTCCCATTAGTTTCACAGATGTCCCCATAGTTTCACAGATGTCCCAATAGTTTAACAGATGTCCCAGTAGTTTTACAGATGTCCCAGTAGTTTCACACATGTCCCAGTAGTTTCACAGACGCCCCAATAGTTTCACATATGTCCCATTAGTTTTACAGATGTCCCCATAGTTTCACAGATGTCCCCATATTTCCACAGATGTCCCAATAGTTTCCCAGATGTCCCAATAGTTTCACAGATGTACCAGTAGTTTAACAGATGTTCCAATAGTTTAACAGATGTCCCAGTAGTTTCACAGATGTCCCAGTAGTTTCACAGATGTCCCAGTAGTTTCACAGATGTCCCAGTAGTTTAACAGATGTCCCAATAGTTTCACAGATGTCCCAGTAGGTTAACAGATGTCCCCATAGTTTCACAGATGTCCCACTAGTTTCATAGATGTGCCAATAGTTTCACAGATGTCCAGGAAGGTTAACAGATGTCCCCATAGTTTCACAGATGTCCCAATAGTTAACAGATGTCCCAGTAGTTTTACAGATATCCCAGTAGGTTAACAGATGTCCCCATAGTTTCACAGATGTACCAGTAGTTTCACAGATGTCCCAATAGTTTCACAGATGTCCCAATAGTTTCAGAGATTTCCCAATAGTTTCACATATGTCCCAGTAGTTTTACACATTTCCCAATAGTTTCACATATGTCCCATTAGTTTCACAGATGTCCCCATAGTTTCACAGATGTGCCAATAGTTTCCCAGATGTCCCAATAGTATCACAGATGTACCAGTAGTTTAACAGATGTTCCAATAGTTTAACAGATGTCCCAGTAGTTTCACAGATGTCCCAGTAGTTTCACAAATGTCCCAGTAGTTTCACAGATGTTCCAGTAGTTTAACAGATGTCCCAATAGTTTCACAGATGTCCCAGTAGGTTAACAGATGTCCCGATAGTTTCACAGATGTCCCAGTAGATTCACAGATGTCCCAGTAGTTTAACAGATGTCCCAATAGTTTCACAGATGTACCAGTAGTTTCACAGATGTCCCAATAGTTTCACAGATGTCCCAATAGTTTCACAGATGTCCCAGAAGTTTTACAGACATCCCAGTAGGTTAACAGATGTCCCGATAGTTTCACAGATGTACCAGTAGTTTCACAGATCTCCCAATAGTTTCACATATGTCCCATTAGTTTCACAGATGTCCCCATAGTTTCACAGATGTCCCAATAGTTTAACAGATGTCCCAGTAGATTTACAGATGTCCCAGTAGGTTCACATATGTCCCAGTAGTTTTACAGATGTCCCAGTAGTTTCACAGATGTCCCAGTAGTTTAACAGATGTCCCAGTAGGTTAACAGATGTCCCCATAGTTTCGCAGATGTCCCAATAGTTAACAGATGTCCCAGTAGTTTTACAGATATCCCAGTAGGTTATCAGATGTCCCCATAGTTTCACAGATGTACCAGTAGTTTCACACATGTCCCAATAGTTTCACAGATTTCCCAATAGTTTCACATATGTACCAGTAGTTTTACACATTTCCCAATAGTTTCACATATGTCCCATTAGTTTCACAGATGTCCCCATAGTTTCACAGATGTCCCAACAGTTTCCCAGATGTCCCAATAGTTTCACAGATGTACCAGTAGTTTAACAGATGGCCCAGTAGGATAACAGATGTCCCCATAGTTTCACAGATGTCCCACTAGTTTCATAGATGTCCCAAAAGTTTCACAGATGTCTGCATAGTTTCACAGATGTACCAGTAGTTTCACAGATGTCCCAATAGTTTCACAGATGTCCCAATAGTTTCACAGATGTCCCAATAGTTTCACATATGTCCCATTAGTTTCACAGATGTCCCCATAGTTTCACAGATGTGCCAATAGTTTCCCAGATGTCCCAATAGTTTCACATATGTCCCATTAGTTTTACAGATGTCCCCATAGTTTCACAGATGTCCCCATATTTCCACAGATGTCCCAATAG
Source organism: Petromyzon marinus (assembly GCF_048934315.1). Lineage (NCBI taxonomy): Eukaryota > Metazoa > Chordata > Hyperoartia > Petromyzontiformes > Petromyzontidae > Petromyzon > Petromyzon marinus. Next base: position 33,549 of record NW_027423189.1, read on the forward strand.
TTTCCCAGATGTCCCAATAGTTTCACAGATGTACCAGTAGTTTAACAGATGTTCCAATAGTTTAACAGATGTCCCAGTAGTTTCACAGATGGCCCAGTAGGATAACAGATGTCCCCATAGTTTCACAGATGTCCCACTAGTTTCATAGATGTCCCAATAGTTTCACAGATGTCTGCATAGTTTCACAGATGTACCAGTAGTTTCACAGATGTCCCAATAGTTTCACAGATGTCCCAATAGTTTCACAGATGTCCCAATAGTTTCACATATGTCCCATTAGTTTCACAGATGTCCCCATAGTTTCACAGATGTCCCAGTAGTTTCGCAGATGTCCCAGTAGTTTCACAGATGTCCCAGTAGTTTAATAGATGTCCCAATAGTTTCACAGATGTCCCAGTAGGTTAACAGATGTCCCGATAGTTTCACAGATGTCCCAGTAGTTTCACAGATGTCCCAAAAGTTTCACAGATGTACCAGTAGTTTCACAGATGTACCAGTAGTTTCAAACATGTCCCACTAGTTTCACAGATTTCCCAATAGTTTCACATATGTACCAGTAGTTTTACACATTTCCCAATAGTTTCACATATGCCCCATTAGTTTCAGAGATGTCCCCATAGTTTCACAGATGTCCCAATAGTTTCCCAGATGTCCCAATAGTTTCACAGATGTACCAGTAGTTTAACAGATGTTCCAATAGTTTAACAGATGTCCCAGTAGTTTCACAGATGTCCCAGTAGTTTCACAGATGTCCCAGTAGTTTCACAGATGTCCCATTAGTTTCACAGATGTCCCCATAGTTTCACAGATGTCCCAATAGTTTAACAGATGTCCCAGTAGTTTTACAGATGTCCCAGTAGTTTCACACATGTCCCAGTAGTTTCACAGACGCCCCAATAGTTTCACATATGTCCCATTAGTTTTACAGATGTCCCCATAGTTTCACAGATGTCCCCATATTTCCACAGATGTCCCAATAGTTTCCCAGATGTCCCAATAGTTTCACAGATGTACCAGTAGTTTAACAGATGTTCCAATAGTTTAACAGATGTCCCAGTAGTTTCACAGATGTCCCAGTAGTTTCACAGATGTCCCAGTAGTTTCACAGATGTCCCAGTAGTTTAACAGATGTCCCAATAGTTTCACAGATGTCCCAGTAGGTTAACAGATGTCCCCATAGTTTCACAGATGTCCCACTAGTTTCATAGATGTGCCAATAGTTTCACAGATGTCCAGGAAGGTTAACAGATGTCCCCATAGTTTCACAGATGTCCCAATAGTTAACAGATGTCCCAGTAGTTTTACAGATATCCCAGTAGGTTAACAGATGTCCCCATAGTTTCACAGATGTACCAGTAGTTTCACAGATGTCCCAATAGTTTCACAGATGTCCCAATAGTTTCAGAGATTTCCCAATAGTTTCACATATGTCCCAGTAGTTTTACACATTTCCCAATAGTTTCACATATGTCCCATTAGTTTCACAGATGTCCCCATAGTTTCACAGATGTGCCAATAGTTTCCCAGATGTCCCAATAGTATCACAGATGTACCAGTAGTTTAACAGATGTTCCAATAGTTTAACAGATGTCCCAGTAGTTTCACAGATGTCCCAGTAGTTTCACAAATGTCCCAGTAGTTTCACAGATGTTCCAGTAGTTTAACAGATGTCCCAATAGTTTCACAGATGTCCCAGTAGGTTAACAGATGTCCCGATAGTTTCACAGATGTCCCAGTAGATTCACAGATGTCCCAGTAGTTTAACAGATGTCCCAATAGTTTCACAGATGTACCAGTAGTTTCACAGATGTCCCAATAGTTTCACAGATGTCCCAATAGTTTCACAGATGTCCCAGAAGTTTTACAGACATCCCAGTAGGTTAACAGATGTCCCGATAGTTTCACAGATGTACCAGTAGTTTCACAGATCTCCCAATAGTTTCACATATGTCCCATTAGTTTCACAGATGTCCCCATAGTTTCACAGATGTCCCAATAGTTTAACAGATGTCCCAGTAGATTTACAGATGTCCCAGTAGGTTCACATATGTCCCAGTAGTTTTACAGATGTCCCAGTAGTTTCACAGATGTCCCAGTAGTTTAACAGATGTCCCAGTAGGTTAACAGATGTCCCCATAGTTTCGCAGATGTCCCAATAGTTAACAGATGTCCCAGTAGTTTTACAGATATCCCAGTAGGTTATCAGATGTCCCCATAGTTTCACAGATGTACCAGTAGTTTCACACATGTCCCAATAGTTTCACAGATTTCCCAATAGTTTCACATATGTACCAGTAGTTTTACACATTTCCCAATAGTTTCACATATGTCCCATTAGTTTCACAGATGTCCCCATAGTTTCACAGATGTCCCAACAGTTTCCCAGATGTCCCAATAGTTTCACAGATGTACCAGTAGTTTAACAGATGGCCCAGTAGGATAACAGATGTCCCCATAGTTTCACAGATGTCCCACTAGTTTCATAGATGTCCCAAAAGTTTCACAGATGTCTGCATAGTTTCACAGATGTACCAGTAGTTTCACAGATGTCCCAATAGTTTCACAGATGTCCCAATAGTTTCACAGATGTCCCAATAGTTTCACATATGTCCCATTAGTTTCACAGATGTCCCCATAGTTTCACAGATGTGCCAATAGTTTCCCAGATGTCCCAATAGTTTCACAGATGTACCAGTAGTTTAACAGATGTTCCAATAGTTTAACAGATGTCCCAGTAGTTTCACAGATGTCCCAGTAGTTTCACAGATGTTCCAGTAGTTTCACAGATGTCCCAGTAGTTTAACAGATGTCCCAATAGTTTCACAGATGTCCCAGTAGGTTAACAGATATCCCCATAGTTTCACAGATGTACCAGTAGTTTCACAGATGTCCCAATAGTTTCACAGATGACCCCATAGTTTCACAGATGTCCCAATAGTTTGACAGATGTTCCAATATTTTCACCTATGTCCCATTTGTTTCACAGATGTCCCCATAGTTTCACAGATGTCCCAATAGTTTCACAGATGTACCAGTAGTTTCACAGATGTCCCAATAGTTTCACAGATGTCACAATAGTTTCACAGATGTCCCAGAAGTTTTACAGACATCCCAGTAGGTTAACAGATATCACGATAGTTTCACATATGTCCCATTAGTTTCACAGATGTCCCCATAGTTTCACAGATGTCCCAATAGTTTCACAGATGTACCAGTAGTTTCACAGATGTCCCAATAGTTTCACAGATGTCCCAATAGTTTCACAGATGTCCCAATAGTTTCACATATGTACCAGTAGTTTTACACATTTCCCAATAGTTTCACATATGTCCCATTAGTTTCACAGATGTCCCCATAGTTTCACAGATGTCCCAATAGTTTCCCAGATGTCCCAATAGTTTCACAGATGTACCAGTAGTTTAACAGATGTTCCAATAGTTTAACAGATGTCCCAGTAGTTTCACAGATGTCCCAGTAGTTTCACAGATGTCCCAGTAGTTTCACAGATATCCCAGTAGTTTAACAGATGTCCCTATAGTTTCAGATGTCCCAGTAGGTTAACAGATGTCCCCATAGTTTCACAGATGTCCCACTAGTTTCATAGATGTCCCAATAGTTTCACAGATGTCCCCATAGTTTCACAGATGTACCAGTAGTTTCACAGATGTCCCAATAGTTTCACAGATGTCCCAATAGTTTCACAGATGTCCCAATAGTTTCACCTATGTCCCATTTGTTTCACAGATGTCCCCATAGTTTCACAGATGTCCCAATAGTTTCACAGATGTACCAGTAGTTTCACAGATGTCCCAATAGTTTCACAGATGTCCCAATAGTTTCACAGATGTCCCAGAAGTTTTACAGACATCCCAGTTGGTTAACAGATGTCCCAATAGTTTCACAGATGTACCAGTAGTTTCACAGATCTCCCAATAGATTCACATACGTCCCATTAGTTTCACAGATGTCCCCATAGTTTCACAGATGTCCCAATAGTTTAACAGATGTCCCAGTAGTTTTACAGATGTCCCAGTAGTTTCACACATGTCTCAGTAGTTTCACAGACGCCCCAATAGTTTCACATATGTCCCATTAGTTTTACAGATGTCCCCATAGTTTCACAGATGTCCCCATATTTTCACAGATGTCCCAATAGTTTCCCAGATGTCCCAATAGTTTCACAGATGTACCAGTAGTTTAACAGATGTTCCAATAGTTTAACAGATGTCCCAGTAGTTTCACAGATGTCCCAGTAGTTTCACAGATGTCCCAGTAGTTTCACAGATGTCCCAGTAGTTTAACAGATGTCCCAATAGTTTCACAGATGTCCCAGTAGGTTAACAGATGTCCCCATAGTTTCACAGATGTCCCACTAGTTTCATAGATGTGCCAATAGTTTCACAGATGTCCAGGAAGGTTAACAGATGTCCCCATAGTTTCACAGATGTCCCAATAGTTAACAGATGTCCCAGTAGTTTTACAGATATCCCAGTAGGTTAACAGATGTCCCCATAGTTTCACAGATGTACCAGTAGTTTCACAGATGTCCCAATAGTTTCACAGATGTCCCAATAGTTTCAGAGATTTCCCAATAGTTTCACATATGTCCCAGTAGTTTTACACATTTCCCAATAGTTTCACATATGTCCCATTAGTTTCACAGATGTCCCCATAGTTTCACAGATGTGCCAATAGTTTCCCAGATGTCCCAATAGTATCACAGATGTACCAGTAGTTTAACAGATGTTCCAATAGTTTAACAGATGTCCCAGTAGTTTCACACATGTCTCAGTAGTTTCACAGACGCCCCAATAGTTTCACATATGTCCCATTAGTTTTACAGATGTCCCCATAGTTTCACAGATGTCCCAATAGTTTCCCAGATGTCCCAATAGTTTCACAGATGTACCAGTAGTTTAACAGATGTTCCAATAGTTTAACAGATGTCCCAGTAGTTTCACAGATGTCCCAGTAGTTTCACAGATGTCCCAGTAGTTTCACAGATGTCCCAGTAGTTTAACAGATGTCCCAATAGTTTCACAGATGTCCCAGTAGGTTAACAGATGTCCCCATAGTTTCACAGATGTCCCACTAGTTTCATAGATGTGCCAATAGTTTCACAGATGTCCAGGAAGGTTAACAGATGTCCCCATAGTTTCACAGATGTCCCAATAGTTAACAGATGTCCCAGTAGTTTTACAGATATCCCAGTAGGTTAACAGATGTCCCCATAGTTTCACAGATGTACCAGTAGTTTCACAGATGTCCCAATAGTTTCACAGATGTCCCAATAGTTTCAGAGATTTCCCAATAGTTTCACATATGTCCCAGTAGTTTTACACATTTCCCAATAGTTTCACATATGTCCGATTAGTTTCACAGATGTCCCCATAGTTTCACAGATGTGCCAATAGTTTCCCAGATGTCCCAATAGTATCACAGATGTACCAGTAGTTTAACAGATGTTCCAATAGTTTAACAGATGTCCCAGTAGTTTCACAGATGTCCCAGTAGTTTAACAAATGTCCCAGTAGTTTCACAGATGTCCCAGGAGTTTAACAGATGTCCCAATAGTTTCACAGATGTCCCAGTAGGTTAACAGATGTCCCGATAGTTTCACAGATGTCCCAGTAGTTTCACAGATGTCCCAGTAGTTTAACAGATGTCCCAATAGTTTCACAGATGTACCAGTAGTTTCACAGATGTCCCAATAGTTTCACAGATGTCCCAATAGTTTCACAGATGTCCCAGAAGTTTTACAGACATCCCAGTAGGTTAACAGATGTCCCCATAGTTTCACAGATGTATCAGTAGTTTCACAGATGTCCCAATAGTTTCACAGATGTCCCAATAGTTTCAGAGATTTCCCAATAGTTTCACATATGTCCCAGTAGTTTTACACATTTCCCAATAGTTTCACATATGTCCCATTAGTTTCACAGATGTCCCCATAGTTTCACAGATGTGCCAATAGTTTCCCAGATGTCCCAATAGTATCACAGATGTACCAGTAGTTTAACAGATGTTCCAATAGTTTAACAGATGTCCCAGTAGTTTCACAGATGTCCCAGTAGTTTCACAAATGTCCCAGTAGTTTCACAGATGTTCCAGTAGTTTAACAGATGTCCCAATAGTTTCACAGATGTCCCAGTAGGTTAACAGATGTCCCGATAGTTTCACAAATGTCCCAGTAGTTTCACAGATGTCCCAGTAGTTTAACAGATGTCCCAATAGTTTCACAGATGTACCAGTAGTTTCACAGATGTCCCAATAGTTTCACAGATGTCCCAATAGTTTCACAGATGTCCCAGAAGTTTTACAGACATCCCAGTAGGTTAACAGATGTCACGATAGTTTCACAGATGTACCAGTAGTTTCACAGATCTCCCAATAGTTTCACATATGTCCCAATAGTTTCACAGATGTCCCAATAGTTTAACAGATATCCCAGTAGTTTTACAGATGTCCCAGTAGGTTCACATATGTCCCAGTAGTTTTACAGATGTCCCAGTAGTTTCACAGATGTCCCAGTAGTTTCACAGATGTCCCAGTAGGTTAACAGATGTCCCCATAGTTTCGCAGATGTCCCAATAGTTAACAGATGTCCCAGTAGTTTTACAGATATCCCAGTAGGTTATCAGATGTCCCCATAGTTTCACAGATGTACCAGTAGTTTCACACATGTCCCAATAGTTTCACAGATTTCCCAATAGTTTCACATATGTACCAGTAGTTTTACACATTTCCCAATAGTTTCACATATGTCCCATTAGTTTCACAGATGTCCCCATAGTTTCACAGATGTCCCAACAGTTTCCCAGATGTCCCAATAGTTTCACAGATGTACCAGTAGTTTAACAGATGTTCCAATAGTTTAACAGATGTCCCAGTAGTTTCACAGATGTCTCAGTAGTTTCACAGATGTCCCAGTAGTTTCACAGATGGCCCAGTAGGATAACAGATGTCCCCATAGTTTCACAGATGTCCCACTAGTTTCATAGATGTCCCAATAGTTTCACAGATGTCTGCATAGTTTCACAGATGTACCAGTAGTTTCACAGATGTCCCAATAGTTTCACAGATGTCCCAATAGTTTCACAGATGTCCCAATAGTTTCACATATGTCCCATTAGTTTCACAGATGTCCCCATAGTTTCACAGATGTGCCAATAGTTTCCCAGATGTCCCAATAGTTTCACAGATGTACCAGTAGTTTAACAGATGTCCCAGTAGTTTCACAGATGTCCCAGTAGTTTCACAGATGTTCCAGTAGTTTCACAGATGTCCCAATAGTTTCACAGATGTCCCAGTAGGTTAACAGACATCCCCATAGTTTCACAGATGTACCAGTAGTTTCACAGATGTCCCAATAGTTTCACTGATGTCCCAATAGTTTCACAGATGTCCCAATAGTTTCCCATATGTCCCATTAGTTTCACAGATGACCCCATAGTTTCACAGATGTCCCAATAGTTTGACAGATGTTCCAATAGTTTCACCTATGTCCCATTTGTTTCACAGATGTCCCCATAGTTTCACAGATGTCCCAATAGTTTCACAGATGTACCAGTAGTTTCACAGATGTCCCAATAGTTTCACAGATGTCCCAGTAGGTTAACAGATATCCCCATAGTTTCACAGATGTACCAGTAGTTTCACAGATGTCCCAATAGTTTAACTGATGTCCCAATAGTTTCACAGATGTCCCAATAGTTTCCCATATGTCCCATTAGTTTCACAGATGACCCCATAGTTTCACAGATGTCCCAATAGTTTGACAGATGTTCCAATAGTTTCACCTATGTCCCATTTGTTTCACAGATGTCCCCATAGTTTCACAGATGTCCCAATAGTTTCACAGATGTACCAGTAGTTTCACAGATGTCCCAATAGTTTCACAGATGTCCCAGAAGTTTTACAGACATCCCAGTAGGTTAACAGATGTCACGATAGTTTCACATATGTCCCATTAGTTTCACAGATGTCCCCATAGTTTGAAAGATGTCCCAATAGTTTAACAGATGTCCCAGTAGTTTTACAGATGTCCCCATAGTTTCACAGATGTCCCAGTAGTTTCACAGATGTCCCAGTAGTTTCACAGATGTCCCAGTAGTTTCACAGATATCCCAGTAGTTTAACAGATGTCCCTATAGTTTCACAGATGTCCCAGTAGGTTAACAGATGTCCCCATAGTTTCACAGATGTCCCACTAGTTTCATAGATGTCCCAATAGTTTCACAGATGTCCCCATAGTTTCACAGATGTACCAGTAGTTTCACAGATGTCCCAATAGTTTCACAGATGTCCCAATAGTTTCACAGATGTCCCAATAGTTTCACCTATGTCCCATTTGTTTCACAGATGTCCCCATAGTTTCACAGATGTCCAAATAGTTTCACAGATGTACCAGTAGTTTCACAGATGTCCCAATAGTTTCACAGATGTCCCAATAGTTTCACACATGTCCCAGAAGTTTTACAGACATCCCAGTAGGTTAACAGATGTCCCGATAGTTTCACAGATGTACCAGTAGTTTCACAGATCTCCCAATAGATTCACATACGTCCCATTAGTTTCACAGATGTCCCCATAGTTTCACAGATGTCCCAATAGTTTAACAGATGTCCCAGTAGTTTTACAGATGTCCCAGTAGTTTCACACATGTCCCAGTAGTTTCACAGACGCCCCAATAGTTTCACATATGTCCCATTAGTTTTACAGATGTCCCCATAGTTTCACAGATGTCCCCATATTTTCACAGATGTCCCAATAGTTTCCCAGATGTCCCAATAGTTTCACAGATGTACCAGTAGTTTAACAGATGTTCCAATAGTTTAACAGATGTCCCAGTAGTTTCACAGATGTCCCAGTAGTTTCACAGATGTCCCAGTAGTTTCACAGATGTCCCAGTAGTTTAACAGATGTCCCAATAGTTTCACAGATGTCCCAGTAGGTTAACAGATGTCCCCATAGTTTCACAGATGTCCCACTAGTTTCATAGATGTGCCAGTAGTTTTACAGATATCCCAGTAGGTTATCAGATGTCCCCATAGTTTCACAGATGTACCAGTAGTTTCACACATGTCCCAATAGTTTCACAGATTTCCCAATAGTTTCACATATGTACCAGTAGTTTTACACATTTCCCAATAGTTTCACATATGTCCCATTAGTTTCACAGATGTCCCCATAGTTTCACAGATGTCCCAACAGTTTCCCAGATGTCCCAATAGTTTCACAGATGTACCAGTAGTTTAACAGATGTTCCAATAGTTTAACAGATGTCCCAGTAGTTTCACAGATGTCCCACTAGTTTCATAGATGTCCCAATAGTTTCACAGATGTCTGCATAGTTTCACAGATGTACCAGTAGTTTCACAGATGTCCCAATAGTTTCACAGATGTCCCAATAGTTTCACAGATGTCCCAATAGTTTCACATATGTCCCATTAGTTTCACAGATGTCCCCATAGTTTCACAGATGTGCCAATAGTTTCCCAGATGTCCCAATAGTTTCACAGATGTACCAGTAGTTTAACAGATGTCCCAGTAGTTTCACAGATGTCCCAGTAGTTTCACAGATGTTCCAGTAGTTTCACAGATGTCCCAATAGTTTCACAGATGTCCCAGTAGGTTAACAAATATCCCCATAGTTTCACAGATGTACCAGTAGTTTCACAGATGTCCCAATAGTTTCACTGATGTCCCAATAGTTTCACAGATGTCCCAATAGTTTCCCATATGTCCCATTAGTTTCACAGATGACCCCATAGTTTCACAGATGTCCCAATAGTTTGACAGATGTTCCAATAGTTTCACCTATGTCCCATTTGTTTCACAGATGTCCCCATAGTTTCACAGATGTCCCAATAGTTTCACAGATGTACCAGTAGTTTCACAGATGTCCCAATAGTTTCACAGATGTCCCAGTAGGTTAACAGATATCCCCATAGTTTCACAGATGTACCAGTAGTTTCACAGATGTCCCAATAGTTTCACTGATGTCCCAATAGTTTCACAGATGTCCCAATAGTTTCCCATATGTCCCATTAGTTTCACAGATGACCCCATAGTTTCACAGATGTCCCAATAGTTTGACAGATGTTCCAATAGTTTCACCTATGTCCCATTTGTTTCACAGATGTCCCCATAGTTTCACAGATGTCCCAATAGTTTCACAGATGTACCAGTAGTTTCACAGATGTCCCAATAGTTTCACAGATGTCCCAATAGTTTCACAGATGTCCCAGAAGTTTTACAGACATCCCAGTAGGTTAACAGATGTCACGATAGTTTCACATATGTCCCATTAGTTTCACAGATGTCCCCATAGTTTGAAAGATGTCCCAATAGTTTAACAGATGTCCCAGTAGTTTTACAGATGTCCCCATAGTTTCACAGATGTCCCAGTAGTTTCACAGATGTCCCAATAGTTTCACAGATGTCCCAGTAGTTTCACAGATATCCCAGTAGTTTAACAGATGTCCCTATAGTTTCACAGATGTCCCAGTAGGTTAACAGATGTCCCCATAGTTTCACAGATGTCCCACTAGTTTCATAGATGTCCCAATAGTTTCACAGATGTCCCCATAGTTTCACAGATGTACCAGTAGTTTCACAGATGTCCCAATAGTTTCACAGATGTCCCATTTGTTTCACAGATGTCCCCATAGTTTCACAGATGTCCCAATAGTTTCACAGATGTACCAGTAGTTTCACAGATGTCCCAATAGTTTCACAGATGTCCCAATAGTTTCACACATGTCCCAGAAGTTTTACAGACATCCCAGTAGGTTAACAGATGTCCCGATAGTTTCACAGATGTACCAGTAGTTTCACAGATCTCCCAATAGATTCACATACGTCCCATTAGTTTCACAGATGTCCCCATAGTTTCACAGATGTCCCAATAGTTTAACAGATGTCCCAGTAGTTTTACAGATGTCCCAGTAGTTTCACACATGTCCCAGTAGTTTCACAGACGCCCCAATAGTTTCACATATGTCCCATTAGTTTTACAGATGTCCCCATAGTTTCACAGATGTCCCCATATTTTCACAGATGTCCCAATAGTTTCCCAGATGTCCCAATAGTTTCACAGATGTACCAGTAGTTTAACAGATGTTCCAATAGTTTAACAGATGTCCCAGTAGTTTCACAGATGTCCCAGTAGTTTCACAGATGTCCCAGTAGTTTCACAGATGTCCCAGTAGTTTAACAGATGTCCCAATAGTTTCACAGATGTCCCAGTAGGTTAACAGATGTCCCCATAGTTTCACAGATGTCCCAATAGTTAACAGATGTCCCAGTAGTTTTACAGATGTCCCAGTAGGTTAACAGATGTCCCCATAGTTTCACAGATGTACCAGTAGTTTCACAGATGTCCCAATAGTTTCACAGATGTCCCAATAGTTTCAGAGATTTCCCAATAGTTTCAAATATGTCCCAGTAGTTTTACACATTTCCCAATAGTTTCACATATGTCCCATTAGTTTCACAGATGTCCCCATAGTTTCACAGATGTGCCAATAGTTTCCCAGATGTCCCAATAGTATCACAGATGTACCAATAGTTTAACAGATGTCCCAGTAGTTTCACAGATGGCCCAGTAGTTTAACAAATGTCCCAGTAGTTTCACAGATGTCCCAGGAGTTTAACAGATGTCCCAATAGTTTCACAGATGTCCCAGTAGGTTAACAGATGTCCCGATAGTTTCACAGATGTCCCAGTAGTTTCACAGATGTCCCAGTAGTTTAACAGATGTCCCAATAGTTTCACAGATGTACCAGTAGTTTCACAGATGTCCCAATAGTTTCACAGATGTCCCAATAGTTTCACAGATGTCCCAGAAGTTTTACAGACATCCCAGTAGGTTAACAGATGTCCCGATAGTTTCACAGATGTACCAGTAGTTTCACAGATCTCCCAATAGTTTCACATATGTCCCATTAGTTTCACAGATGTCCCCATAGTTTCACAGATGTCCCAATAGTTTAACAGATGTCCCAGTAGTTTTACAGATGTCCCAGTAGGTTCACATATGTCCCAGTAGTTTTACAGATGTCCCAGTAGTTTCACAAATGTCCCAGTAGTTTAACAAATGTCCCAGTAGTTTCACAGATGTCCCAGGAGTTTAACAGATGTCCCAATAGTTTCACAGATGTCCCAGTAGGTTAACAGATGTCCCGATAGTTTCACAGATGTCCCAGTAGTTTCACAGATGTCCCAGTAGTTTAACAGATGTCCCAATAGTTTCACAGATGTACCAGTAGTTTCACAGATGTCCCAATAGTTTCACAGATGTCCTAATAGTTTCACAGATGTCCCAGAAGTTTTACAGACATCCCAGTAGGTTAACAGATGTCCCGATAGTTTCACAGATGTACCAGTAGTTTCACAGATCTCCCAATAGTTTCACATATGTCCCATTAGTTTCACAGATGTCCCAATAGTTTCCCAGATGTCCCAATAGTTTAACATATGTCCCAGGAGTTTAACAGATGTCCCAATAGTTTCACAGATGTCCCAGTAGGTTAACAGATGTCCCGATAGTTTCACAGATGTCCCAGTAGTTTCACAGATGTCCCAGTAGTTTAACAGATGTCCCAATAGTTTCACAGATGTACCAGTAGTTTCACAGATGTCCCAATAGTTTCACAGATGTCCCAATAGTTTCACAGATGTCCCAGAAGTTTTACAGACATCCCAGTAGGTTAACAGATGTCCCGATAGTTTCACAGATGTACCAGTAGTTTCACAGATCTCCCAATAGTTTCACATATGTCCCATTAGTTTCACAGATGTCCCCATAGTTTTACAGATGTCCCAATAGTTTAACAGATGTCCCAGTAGTTTTACAGATGTCCCAGTAGGTTCACATATGTCCCAGTAGTTTTACAGATGTCCCAGTAGTTTCACAGATGTCCCAGTAGTTTCACAGATGTCCCAGTAGGTTAACAGATGTCCCCATAGTTTCGCAGATTTCCCAATAGTTAACAGATGTCCCAGTAGTTTTACAGATATCCCAGTAGGTTATCAGATGTCCCCATAGTTTCACAGATGTACCAGTAGTTTCACACATGTCCCAATAGTTTCACAGATTTCCCAATAGTTTCACATATGTACCAGTAGTTTTACACATTTCCGAATAGTTTCACATATGTCCCATTAGTTTCACAGATGTCCCCATAGTTTCACAGATGTCCCAATAGTTTCCCAGATGTCCCAATAGTTTCACAGATGTACCAGTAGTTTAACAGATGTTCCAATAGTTTAACAGATGTCCCAGTAGTTTCACAGATGTCTCAGTAGTTTCACAGATGTCCCAGTAGTTTCACAGATGGCCCAGTAGAATAACAGATGTCCCCATAGTTTCACAGATGTCCCAATAGTTTAACAGATGTCCCAGTAGTTTTACAGATGTCCCAGTAGGTTCACATATGTCCCAGTAGTTTTACAGATGTCCCAGTAGTTTCACAGATGTCCCAGTAGTTTCACAGATGTCCCAGTAGGTTAACAGATGTCCCCATAGTTTCGCAGATTTCCCAATAGTTAACAGATGTCCCAGTAGTTTTACAGATATCCCAGTAGGTTATCAGATGTCCCCATAGTTTCACAGATGTACCAGTAGTTTCACACATGTCCCAATAGTTTCACAGATTTCCCAATAGTTTCACATATGTACCAGTAGTTTTACACATTTCCGAATAGTTTCACATATGTCCCATTAGTTTCACAGATGTCCCCATAGTTTCACAGATGTCCCAATAGTTTCCCAGATGTCCCAATAGTTTCACAGATGTACCAGTAGTTTAACAGATGTTCCAATAGTTTAACAGATGTCCCAGTAGTTTCACAGATGTCTCAGTAGTTTCACAGATGTCCCAGTAGTTTCACAGATGGCCCAGTAGGATAACAGATGTCCCCATAGTTTCACAGATGTCCCACTAGTTTCATAGATGTCCCAATAGTTTCACAGATGTCCGCATAGTTTCACAGATGTACCAGTAGTTTCACAGATGTCCCAATAGTTTCACAGATGTCCCAATAGTTTCACAGATGTCCCAATAGTTTCACATATGTCCCATTAGTTTCACAGATGACCCCATAGTTTCACAGATGTCCCAATAGTTTCACAGATGTCCCAAAAGTTTCACCTATGTCCCATTTGTTTCACAGATGTCCCCATAGTTTCACAGATGTCCCAATAGTTTCACAGATGTACCAGTAGTTTCACAGATGTCCCAATAGTTTCACAGATGTCCCAATAGTTTCACAGATGTCCCAGAAGTTTTACAGACATCCCAGTAGGTTAACAGATGTCCCGATAGTTTCACAGATGTACCAGTAGTTTCACAGATCTCCCAATAGTTTCAGATACGTCCCATTAGTTTCACAGATGTCCCCATCGTTTCACAGATGTCCCAATAGTTTAACAGATGTCCCAGTAGTTTTACAGATATCCCAGTAGGTTATCAGATGTCCCCATAGTTTCACAGATGTACCAGTAGTTTCACACATGTCCCAATAGTTTCACAGATTTCCCAATAGTTTCACATATGTACCAGTAGTTTTACACATTTCCCAATAGTTTCACATATGTCCCATTAGTTTCACAGATGTCCCCATAGTTTCACAGATGTCCCAATAGTTTCCCAGATGTCCCAATAGTTTCACAGATGTACCAGTAGTTTAACAGATGTTCCAATAGTTTAACAGATGTCCCAGTAGTTTCACAGATGTCTCAGTAGTTTCACAGATGTCCCAGTAGTTTCACAGATGGCCCAGTAGGATAACAGATGTCCCCATAGTTTCACAGATGTCCCACTAGTTTCATAGATGTCCCAATAGTTTCACAGATGTCCGCATAGTTTCACAGATGTACCAGTAGTTTCACAGATGTCCCATTAGTTTCACAGATGACCCCATAGTTTCACAGATGTCCCAATAGTTTCACAGATGTCCCAAAAGTTTCACCTATGTCCCATTTGTTTCACAGATGTCCCCATAGTTTCACAGATGTCCCAATAGTTTCACAGATGTACCAGTAGTTTCACAGATGTCCCAATAGTTTCACAGATGTCCCAATAGTTTCACAGATGTCCCAGAAGTTTTACAGACATCCCAGTAGGTTAACAGATGTCCCGATAGTTTCACAGATGTACCAGTAGTTTCACAGATCTCCCAATAGTTTCACATATGTCCCATTAGTTTCACAGATGTCCCAATAGTTTCCCAGATGTCCCAATAGTTTAACATATGTCCCAGGAGTTTAACAGATGTCCCAATAGTTTCACAGATGTCCCAGTAGGTTAACAGATGTCCCGATAGTTTCACAGATGTCCCAGTAGTTTCACAGATGTCCCAGTAGTTTAACAGATGTCCCAATAGTTTCACAGATGTACCAGTAGTTTCACAGATGTCCCAATAGTTTCACAGATGTCCCAATAGTTTCACAGATGTCCCAGAAGTTTTACAGACATCCCAGTAGGTTAACAGATGTCCCGATAGTTTCACAGATGTACCAGTAGTTTCACAGATCTCCCAATAGTTTCACATATGTCCCATTAGTTTCACAGATGTCCCCATAGTTTCACAGATGTCCCAATAGTTTAACAGATGTCCCAGTAGTTTTACAGATGTCCCAGTAGGTTCACATATGTCCCAGTAGTTTTACAGATGTCCCAGTAGTTTCACAGATGTCCCAGTAGTTTCACAGATGTCCCAGTAGGTTAACAGATGTCCCCATAGTTTCGCAGATTTCCCAATAGTTAACAGATGTCCCAGTAGTTTTACAGATATCCCAGTAGGTTATCAGATGTCCCCATAGTTTCACAGATGTACCAGTAGTTTCACACATGTCCCAATAGTTTCACAGATTTCCCAATAGTTTCACATATGTACCAGTAGTTTTACACATTTCCGAATAGTTTCACATATGTCCCATTAGTTTCACAGATGTCCCCATAGTTTCACAGATGTCCCAATAGTTTCCCAGATGTCCCAATAGTTTCACAGATGTACCAGTAGTTTAACAGATGTTCCAATAGTTTAACAGATGTCCCAGTAGTTTCACAGATGTCTCAGTAGTTTCACAGATGTCCCAGTAGTTTCACAGATGGCCCAGTAGGATAACAGATGTCCCCATAGTTTCACAGATGTCCCAATAGTTTAACAGATGTCCCAGTAGTTTTACAGATGTCCCAGTAGGTTCACATATGTCCCAGTAGTTTTACAGATGTCCCAGTAGTTTCACAGATGTCCCAGTAGTTTCACAGATGTCCCAGTAGGTTAACAGATGTCCCCATAGTTTCGCAGATTTCCCAATAGTTAACAGATGTCCCAGTAGTTTTACAGATATCCCAGTAGGTTATCAGATGTCCCCATAGTTTCACAGATGTACCAGTAGTTTCACACATGTCCCAATAGTTTCACAGATTTCCCAATAGTTTCACATATGTACCAGTAGTTTTACACATTTCCGAATAGTTTCACATATGTCCCATTAGTTTCACAGATGTCCCCATAGTTTCACAGATGTCCCAATAGTTTCCCAGATGTCCCAATAGTTTCACAGATGTACCAGTAGTTTAACAGATGTTCCAATAGTTTAACAGATGTCCCAGTAGTTTCACAGATGTCTCAGTAGTTTCACAGATGTCCCAGTAGTTTCACAGATGGCCCAGTAGGATAACAGATGTCCCCATAGTTTCACAGATGTCCCACTAGTTTCATAGATGTCCCAATAGTTTCACAGATGTCCGCATAGTTTCACAGATGTACCAGTAGTTTCACAGATGTCCCAATAGTTTCACAGATGTCCCAATAGTTTCACAGATGTCCCAATAGTTTCACATATGTCCCATTAGTTTCACAGATGACCCCATAGTTTCACAGATGTCCCAATAGTTTCACAGATGTCCCAAAAGTTTCACCTATGTCCCATTTGTTTCACAGATGTCCCCATAGTTTCACAGATGTCCCAATAGTTTCACAGATGTACCAGTAGTTTCACAGATGTCCCAATAGTTTCACAGATGTCCCAATAGTTTCACAGATGTCCCAGAAGTTTTACAGACATCCCAGTAGGTTAACAGATGTCCCGATAGTTTCACAGATGTACCAGTAGTTTCACAGATCTCCCAATAGTTTCAGATACGTCCCATTAGTTTCACAGATGTCCCCATCGTTTCACAGATGTCCCAATAGTTTAACAGATGTCCCAGTAGTTTTACAGATATCCCAGTAGGTTATCAGATGTCCCCATAGTTTCACATATGTCCCATTAGTTTCACAGATGTCCCAATAGTTTCCCAGATGTCCCAATAGTTTAACATATGTCCCAGGAGTTTAACAGATGTCCCAATAGTTTCACAGATGTCCCAGTAGGTTAACAGATGTCCCGATAGTTTCACAGATGTCCCAGTAGTTTCACAGATGTCCCAGTAGTTTAACAGATGTCCCAATAGTTTCACAGATGTACCAGTAGTTTCACAGATGTCCCAATAGTTTCACAGATGTCCCAATAGTTTCACAGATGTCCCAGAAGTTTTACAGACATCCCAGTAGGTTAACAGATGTCCCGATAGTTTCACAGATGTACCAGTAGTTTCACAGATCTCCCAATAGTTTCACATATGTCCCATTAGTTTCACAGATGTCCCCATAGTTTCACAGATGTCCCAATAGTTTAACAGATGTCCCAGTAGTTTTACAGATGTCCCAGTAGGTTCACATATGTCCCAGTAGTTTTACAGATGTCCCAGTAGTTTCACAGATGTCCCAGTAGTTTCACAGATGTCCCAGTAGGTTAACAGATGTCCCCATAGTTTCGCAGATTTCCCAATAGTTAACAGATGTCCCAGTAGTTTTACAGATATCCCAGTAGGTTATCAGATGTCCCCATAGTTTCACAGATGTACCAGTAGTTTCACACATGTCCCAATAGTTTCACAGATTTCCCAATAGTTTCACATATGTACCAGTAGTTTTACACATTTCCGAATAGTTTCACATATGTCCCATTAGTTTCACAGATGTCCCCATAGTTTCACAGATGTCCCAATAGTTTCCCAGATGTCCCAATAGTTTCACAGATGTACCAGTAGTTTAACAGATGTTCCAATAGTTTAACAGATGTCCCAGTAGTTTCACAGATGTCTCAGTAGTTTCACAGATGTCCCAGTAGTTTCACAGATGGCCCAGTAGGATAACAGATGTCCCCATAGTTTCACAGATGTCCCAATAGTTTAACAGATGTCCCAGTAGTTTTACAGATGTCCCAGTAGGTTCACATATGTCCCAGTAGGTTAACAGATGTCCCCATAGTTTCGCAGATTTCCCAATAGTTAACAGATGTCCCAGTAGTTTTACAGATATCCCAGTAGGTTATCAGATGTCCCCATAGTTTCACAGATGTACCAGTAGTTTCACACATGTCCCAATAGTTTCACAGATTTCCCAATAGTTTCACATATGTACCAGTAGTTTTACACATTTCCGAATAGTTTCACATATGTCCCATTAGTTTCACAGATGTCCCCATAGTTTCACAGATGTCCCAATAGTTTCCCAGATGTCCCAATAGTTTCACAGATGTACCAGTAGTTTAACAGATGTTCCAATAGTTTAACAGATGTCCCAGTAGTTTCACAGATGTCTCAGTAGTTTCACAGATGTCCCAGTAGTTTCACAGATGGCCCAGTAGGATAACAGATGTCCCCATAGTTTCACAGATGTCCCACTAGTTTCATAGATGTCCCAATAGTTTCACAGATGTCCGCATAGTTTCACAGATGTACCAGTAGTTTCACAGATGTCCCAATAGTTTCACAGATGTCCCAATAGTTTCACAGATGTCCCAATAGTTTCACATATGTCCCATTAGTTTCACAGATGACCCCATAGTTTCACAGATGTCCCAATAGTTTCACAGATGTCCCAAAAGTTTCACCTATGTCCCATTTGTTTCACAGATGTCCCCATAGTTTCACAGATGTCCCAATAGTTTCACAGATGTACCAGTAGTTTCACAGATGTCCCAATAGTTTCACAGATGTCCCAATAGTTTCACAGATGTCCCAGAAGTTTTACAGACATCCCAGTAGGTTAACAGATGTCCCGATAGTTTCACAGATGTACCAGTAGTTTCACAGATCTCCCAATAGTTTCAGATACGTCCCATTAGTTTCACAGATGTCCCCATCGTTTCACAGATGTCCCAATAGTTTAACAGATGTCCCAGTAGTTTTACAGATATCCCAGTAGGTTATCAGATGTCCCCATAGTTTCACAGATGTACCAGTAGTTTCACACATGTCCCAATAGTTTCACAGATTTCCCAATAGTTTCACATATGTACCAGTAGCTTTACACATTTCCCAATAGTTTCACATATGTCCCATTAGATTCACAGATGTCCCCATAGTTTCACAGATGTCCCAATAGTTTCCCAGATGTCCCAATAGTTTCACAGATGTACCAGTAGTTTAACAGATGTTCCAATAGTTTAACAGATGTCCCAGTAGTTTCACAGATGTCTCAGTAGTTTCACAGATGTCCCAGTAGTTTCACAGATGGCCCAGTAGGATAACAGATGTCCCCATAGTTTCACAGATGTCCCACTAGTTTCATAGATGTCCCAATAGTTTCACAGATGTCCGCATAGTTTCACAGATGTACCAGTAGTTTCACAGATGTCCCATTAGTTTCACAGATGACCCCATAGTTTCACAGATGTCCCAATAGTTTCACAGATGTCCCAAAAGTTTCACCTATGTCCCATTTGTTTCACAGATGTCCCCATAGTTTCACAGATGTCCCAATAGTTTCACAGATGTACCAGTAGTTTCACAGATGTCCCAATAGTTTCACAGATGTCCCAATAGTTTCACAGATGTCCCAGAAGTTTTACAGACATCCCAGTAGGTTAACAGATGTCCCGATAGTTTCACAGATGTACCAGTAGTTTCACAAATCTCCCAATAGTTTCAGATACGTCCCATTAGTTTCACAGATGTCCCCATCGTTTCACAGATGTCCCAATAGTTTAACAGATGTCCCAGTAGTTTCACAGATGTCCAAATAGTTTAACAGATGTCCCAGTAGTTTCACAGACGCCCCAATAGTTTCACATATGTCCCATTAGTTTTACAGATGTCCCCATAGTTTCACAGATGTCCCCATAGTTTCACAGATGTACCAGTAGTTTCACAGATGTCCCAATAGTTTCACAGATGTTCCAATAGTTTCACAGATGTCCCAATAGTTTCACATATGTCCCATTAGTTTCACAGATGACCCCATAGTTTCACAGATGTCCCAATAGTTTCACAGATGTCCCAATAGTTTCACCTATGTCCCATTTGTTTCACAGATGTCCGCATAGTTTCACAGATGTCCCAATAGTTTCACAGATGTACCAGAAGTTTCACGGATGTCCCAATAGTTTCACAGATGTCCCAATAGTTTCACAGATGTCCCAGAAGTTTTACAGACATCCCAGTAGGTTAACAGATGTCCCGATAGTTTCACAGATGTACCAGTAGTTTCACAGATCTCCCAATAGTTTCACATATGTCCCATTAGTTTCACAGATGTCCCCATAGTTTCACAGATGTCCCAATAGTTTAACAGATGTCCCAGTAGTTTTACAGATGTCCCAGTAGTTTCACACATGTCCCAGTAGTTTCACAGACGCCCCAATAGTTTCACATATGTCCCATTAGTTTTACAGATGTCCCCATAGTTTCACAGATGTCCCAGTAGTTTAACAGATGTCCCAATAGTTTCACAGATTTCCCTATAGTTTCACATATGTACCAGTAGTTTTACACATTTCCCAATAGTTTCACATATGTCCCATTAGTTTCACAGATGTCCCCATAGTTTCACAGATGTCCCAATAGTTTCCCAGATGTCCCAATAGTTTCACATATGTCCCAGGAGTTTAACAGATGTCCCAATAGTTTCACAGATGTCCCAGTAGGTTAACAGATGTCCTGATAGTTTCACAGATGTCCCAGTAGTTTCACAGATGTCCCAGTAGTTTAACAGATGTCCCAATAGTTTCACAGATGTACCAGTAGTTTCACAGATGTCCCAATAGTTTCACAGATGTCCCAATAGTTTCACAGATGTCCCAGAAGTTTTACAGACATCCCAGTAGGTTAACAGATGTCCCGATAGTTTCACAGATGTACCAGTAGTTTCACAGATCTCCCAATAGTTTCACATATGTCCCATTAGTTTCACAGATGTCCCCATAGTTTCACAGATGTCCCAATAGTTTAACAGATGTCCCAGTAGTTTTACAGATGTCCCAGTAGGTTCACATATGTCCCAGTAGTTTTACAGATGTCCCAGTAGTTTCACAGATGTCCCAGTAGTTTCACAGATGTCCCAGTAGGTTAACAGATGTCCCAGTAGTTTAACAGATGTCCCAATAGTTTCACAGATTTCCCTATAGTTTCACATATGTACCAGTAGTTTTACACATTTCCCAATAGTTTCACATATGTCCCATTAGTTTCACAGATGTCCCCATAGTTTCACAGATGTCCCAATAGTTTCCCAGATGTCCCAATAGTTTAACATATGTCCCAGGAGTTTAACAGATGTCCCAATAGTTTCACAGATGTCCCAGTAGGTTAACAGATGTCCCGATAGTTTCACAGATGTCCCAGTAGTTTCACAGATGTCCCAGTAGTTTAACAGATGTCCCAATAGTTTCACAGATGTACCAGTAGTTTCACAGATGTCCCAATAGTTTCACAGATGTCCCAATAGTTTCACAGATGTCCCAGAAGTTTTACAGACATCCCAGTAGGTTAACAGATGTCCCGATAGTTTCACAGATGTACCAGTAGTTTCACAGATCTCCCAATAGTTTCACATATGTCCCATTAGTTTCACAGATGTCCCCATAGTTTCACAGATGTCCCAATAGTTTAACAGATGTCCCAGTAGTTTTACAGATGTCCCAGTAGGTTCACATATGTCCCAGTAGTTTTACAGATGTCCCAGTAGTTTCACAGATGTCCCAGTAGTTTCACAGATGTCCCAGTAGGTTAACAGATGTCCCCATAGTTTCGCAGATTTCCCAATAGTTAACAGATGTCCCAGTAGTTTTACAGATATCCCAGTAGGTTATCAGATGTCCCCATAGTTTCACAGATGTACCAGTAGTTTCACACATGTCCCAATAGTTTCACAGATTTCCCAATAGTTTCACATATGTACCAGTAGTTTTACACATTTCCGAATAGTTTCACATATGTCCCATTAGTTTCACAGATGTCCCCATAGTTTCACAGATGTCCCAATAGTTTCCCAGATGTCCCAATAGTTTCACAGATGTACCAGTAGTTTAACAGATGTTCCAATAGTTTAACAGATGTCCCAGTAGTTTCACAGATGTCTCAGTAGTTTCACAGATGTCCCAGTAGTTTCACAGATGGCCCAGTAGGATAACAGATGTCCCCATAGTTTCACAGATGTCCCACTAGTTTCATAGATGTCCCAATAGTTTCACAGATGTCCGCATAGTTTCACAGATGTACCAGTAGTTTCACAGATGTCCCAATAGTTTCACAGATGTCCCAATAGTTTCACAGATGTCCCAATAGTTTCACATATGTCCCATTAGTTTCACAGATGACCCCATAGTTTCACAGATGTCCCAATAGTTTCACAGATGTCCCAAAAGTTTCACCTATGTCCCATTTGTTTCACAGATGTCCCCATAGTTTCACAGATGTCCCAATAGTTTCACAGATGTACCAGTAGTTTCACAGATGTCCCAATAGTTTCACAGATGTCCCAATAGTTTCACAGATGTCCCAGAAGTTTTACAGACATCCCAGTAGGTTAACAGATGTCCCGATAGTTTCACAGATGTACCAGTAGTTTCACAGATCTCCCAATAGTTTCAGATACGTCCCATTAGTTTCACAGATGTCCCCATCGTTTCACAGATGTCCCAATAGTTTAACAGATGTCCCAGTAGTTTCACAGATGTCCAAATAGTTTAACAGATGTCCCAGTAGTTTCACAGACGCCCCAATAGTTTCACATATGTCCCATTAGTTTTACAGATGTCCCCATAGTTTCACAGATGTCCCCATAGTTTCACAGATGTACCAGTAGTTTCACAGATGTCCCAATAGTTTCACAGATGTTCCAATAGTTTCACAGATGTCCCAATAGTTTCACATATGTCCCATTAGTTTCACAGATGACCCCATAGTTTCACAGATGTCCCAATAGTTTCACAGATGTACCAGTAGTTTCACGGATGTCCCAATAGTTTCACAGATGTCCCAATAGTTTCACAGATGTCCCAGAAGTTTTACAGACATCCCAGTAGGTTAACAGATGTCCCGATAGTTTCACAGATGTACCAGTAGTTTCACAGATCTCCCAATAGTTTCACATATGTCCCATTAGTTTCACAGATGTCCCCATAGTTTCACAGATGTCCCAATAGTTTAACAGATGTCCCAGTAGTTTTACAGATGTCCCAGTAGTTTCACACATGTCCCAGTAGTTTCACAGACGCCCCAATAGTTTCACATATGTCCCATTAGTTTTACAGATGTCCCCATAGTTTCACAGATGTCCCAGTAGTTTAACAGATGTCCCAATAGTTTCACAGATTTCCCTATAGTTTCACATATGTACCAGTAGTTTTACACATTTCCCAATAGTTTCACATATGTCCCATTAGTTTCACAGATGTCCCCATAGTTTCACAGATGTCCCAATAGTTTCCCAGATGTCCCAATAGTTTCACAGATTTGCCAGTAGTTTAACAGATGTTCCAAAAGTTTAACAGATGTCCCAGTAGTTTCACAGATGTCCCAGTAGTTTCACAGATGTCCCAGTAGTTTCACATATGTCCCAGTAGTTTAACAGATGTCCCAATAGTTTCACAGATGTCCCAGTAGGTTAACAGATGTCCCCATAGTTTCACAGATGTCCCACTAGTTTCATAGATGTGCCAATAGTTTCACAGATGTCCCAGTAGGTTAACAGATGTCCCCATAGTTTCACAGATGTCCCAATAGTTAACAGATGTCCCAGTAGTTTTACAGATATCCCAGTAGGTTAACAGATGTCCCCATAGTTTCACAGATGTACCAGTAGTTTCACAGATGTCCCAATAGTTTCACAGATGTCCCAATAGTTTCACAGATTTCCCAATAGTTTCACATATGTCCCAGTAGTTTTACACATTTCCCAATAGTTTCACATATGTCCCATTAGTTTCACAGATGTCCCCATAGTTTCACAGATGTGCCAATAGTTTCCCGGATGTCCCAATAGTTTCACAGATGTACCAGTAGTTTAACAGATGTTCCAATAGTTTAACAGATGTCCCAGTAGTTTCACAGATGTCCCAATAGTTTCATAGATGTCCCAGTAGGTTAACAGATGTCCCGATAGTTTCACAGATGTCCCAGTAGTTTCACAGATGTCCCAGTAGTTTCACAGATGTCCCAATAGTTTCACAGATGTCCCACTAGTTTCATAGATGTCCCAATAGTTTAACAGATGTCCCAGTAGGTTAAAAGATGTCCCCATAGTTTCACAGATGTCCCAATAGTTAACAGATGTCCCAGTAGTTTTACAGATATCCCAGTAGGTTAACAGATGTCCCCATAGTTTCACAGATGTACCAGTAGTTTCACAGATGTCCCAATAGTTTCACAGATGTCCCAATAGTTTCACAGATTTCCCAATAGTTTCACATATGTCCCAGTAGTTTTACACATTTCCCAATAGTTTCACATATGTCCCATTAGTTTCACAGATGTCCCCATAGTTTCACAGATGTACCAGTAGTTTAACAGATGTTCCAATAGTTTAACAAATGTCCCAGTAGTTTCACAGATGTCCCAGTAGTTTCACAGATGTTCCAGTAGTTTCACAGATGTCCCAGTAGTTTAACAGATGTCCCAATAGTTTCACAGATGTCCCAGTAGGTTAACAGATATCCCCATAGTTTCACAGATGTACCAGTAGTTTCACAGATGTCCCAATAGTTTCACAGATGTCCCAATAGTTTCACAGATGTCCCAATAGTTTCCCATATCTCCCATTAGTTTCACAGATGACCCCATAGTTTCACAGATGTCCCAATAGTTTCACAGATGTCCCAATAGTTTCACCTATGTCCCATTTGTTTCACAGATGTCCCCATAGTTTCACAGATGTCCCAATAGTTTCACAGATGTACCAGTAGTTTCGCAGATGTCCCAATAGTTTCACAGATGTCCCAACAGTTTCACAGATGTCCCAGAAGTTTTACAGACATCCCAGTAGGTTAACAGATGTCCCGATAGTTTCACAGATTTCCCAATAGTTTCACATATGTACCAGTAGTTTTACACATTTCCCAATAGTTTCACATATGTCCCAATAGTTTCACAGATGTACCAGTAGTTTCACGGATGTCCCAATAGTTTCACAGATGTCCCAATAGTTTCACAGATGTTCCAGAAGTTTTACAGACATCCCAGTAGGTTAACAGATGTCCCGATAGTTTCACAGATGTACCAGTAGTTTCACAGATCTCCCAATAGTTTCACATATGTCCCATTAGTTTCACAGATGTCCCCATAGTTTCACAGATGTCCCAATAGTTTAACAGATGTCCCAGTAGTTTCACAGATGTACCAGTAGTTTAACAGATGTTCCAATAGTTTAACAGATGTCCCAGTAGTTTCACAGATGTCCCAATAGTTTCATAGATGTCCCAGTAGGTTAACAGATGTCCCGATAGTTTCACAGATGTCCCAGTAGTTTCACAGATGTCCCAGTAGTTTCACAGATGTCCCAATAGTTTCACAGATGTCCCACTAGTTTCATAGATGTCCCAATAGTTTAACAGATGTCCCAGTAGGTTAAAAGATGTCCCCATAGTTTCACAGATGTCCCAATAGTTAACAGATGTCCCAGTAGTTTTACAGATATCCCAGTAGGTTAACAGATGTCCCCATAGTTTCACAGATGTACCAGTAGTTTCACAGATGTCCCAATAGTTTCACAGATGTCCCAATAGTTTCACAGATTTCCCAATAGTTTCACATATGTCCCAGTAGTTTTACACATTTCCCAATAGTTTCACATATGTCCCATTAGTTTCACAGATGTCCCCATAGTTTCACAGATGTACCAGTAGTTTAACAGATGTTCCAATAGTTTAACAAATGTCCCAGTAGTTTCACAGATGTCCCAGTAGTTTCACAGATGTTCCAGTAGTTTCACAGATGTCCCAGTAGTTTAACAGATGTCCCAATAGTTTCACAGATGTCCCAGTAGGTTAACAGATATCCCCATAGTTTCACAGATGTACCAGTAGTTTCACAGATGTCCCAATAGTTTCACAGATGTCCCAATAGTTTCACAGATGTCCCAATAGTTTCCCATATCTCCCATTAGTTTCACAGATGACCCCATAGTTTCACAGATGTCCCAATAGTTTCACAGATGTCCCAATAGTTTCACCTATGTCCCATTTGTTTCACAGATGTCCCCATAGTTTCACAGATGTCCCAGTAGTTTCACAGATGTACCAGTAGTTTAACAGATGTTCCAATAGTTTAACAGATGTCCCAGTAGTTTCACAGATGTCCCAATAGTTTCATAGATGTCCCAGTAGGTTAACAGATGTCCCGATAGTTTCACAGATGTCCCAGTAGTTTCACAGATGTCCCAGTAGTTTCACAGATGTCCCAATAGTTTCACAGATGTCCCACTAGTTTCATAGATGTCCCAATAGTTTAACAGATGTCCCAGTAGGTTAAAAGATGTCCCCATAGTTTCACAGATGTCCCAATAGTTAACAGATGTCCCAGTAGTTTTACAGATATCCCAGTAGGTTAACAGATGTCCCCATAGTTTCACAGATGTACCAGTAGTTTCACAGATGTCCCAATAGTTTCACAGATGTCCCAATAGTTTCACAGATTTCCCAATAGTTTCACATATGTCCCAGTAGTTTTACACATTTCCCAATAGTTTCACATATGTCCCATTAGTTTCACAGATGTCCCCATAGTTTCACAGATGTACCAGTAGTTTAACAGATGTTCCAATAGTTTAACAAATGTCCCAGTAGTTTCACAGATGTCCCAGTAGTTTCACAGATGTTCCAGTAGTTTCACAGATGTCCCAGTAGTTTAACAGATGTCCCAATAGTTTCACAGATGTCCCAGTAGGTTAGCAGATATCCCCATAGTTTCACAGATGTACCAGTAGTTTCACAGATGTCCCAATAGTTTCACAGATGTCCCAATAGTTTCACAGATGTCCCAATAGTTTCCCATATCTCCCATTAGTTTCACAGATGACCCCATAGTTTCACAGATGTCCCAATAGTTTCACAGATGTCCCAATAGTTTCACCTATGTCCCATTTGTTTCACAGATGTCCCCATAGTTTCACAGATGTCCCAATAGTTTCACAGATGTACCAGTAGTTTCGCAGATGTCCCAATAGTTTCACAGATGTCCCAACAGTTTCACAGATGTCCCAGAAGTTTTACAGACATCCCAGTAGGTTAACAGATGTCCCGATAGTTTCACAGATTTCCCAATAGTTTCACATATGTACCAGTAGTTTTACACATTTCCCAATAGTTTCACATATGTCCCAATAGTTTCACAGATGTACCAGTAGTTTCACGGATGTCACAATAGTTTCACAGATGTCCCAATAGTTTCACAGATGTTCCAGAAGTTTTACAGACATCCCAGTAGGTTAACAGATGTCCCGATAGTTTCACAGATGTACCAGTAGTTTCACAGATCTCCCAATAGTTTCACATATGTCCCATTAGTTTCACAGATGTCCCCATAGTTTCACAGATGTCCCAATAGTTTAACAGATGTCCCAGTAGTTTCACAGATGTCCCAATAGTTTAACAGATGTCCCAGTAGTTTCACAGACGCCCCAATAGTTTCACATATGTCCCATTAGTTTTACAGATGTCCCCATAGTTTCACAGATGTCCCCATAGTTTCACAGATGTACCAGTAGTTTCACAGATGTCCCAATAGTTTCACAGATGTTCCAATAGTTTCACAGATGTCCCAATAGTTTCACATATGTCCCATTAGTTTCACAGATGACCCCATAGTTTCACAGATGTCCCAATAGTTTCACAGATGTCCCAATAGTTTCACCTATGTCCCATTTGTTTCACAGATGTCCGCATAGTTTCACAGATGTCCCAATAGTTTCACAGATGTACCAGTAGTTTCACGGATGTCCCAATAGTTTCACAGATGTCCCAATAGTTTCACAGATGTCCCAGAAGTTTTACAGACATCCCAGTAGGTTAACAGATGTCCCGATAGTTTCACAGATGTACCAGTAGTTTCACAGATCTCCCAATAGTTTCACATATGTCCCATTAGTTTCACAGATGTCCCCATAGTTTCACAGATGTCCCAATAGTTTAACAGATGTCCCAGTAGTTTTACAGATGTCCCAGTAGTTTCACACATGTCCCAGTAGTTTCACAGACGCCCCAATAGTTTCACATATGTCCCATTAGTTTTACAGATGTCCCCATAGTTTCACAGATGTCCCAGTAGTTTAACAGATGTCCCAATAGTTTCACAGATTTCCCTATAGTTTCACATATGTACCAGTAGTTTTACACATTTCCCAATAGTTTCACATATGTCCCATTAGTTTCACAGATGTCCCCATAGTTTCACAGATGTCCCAATAGTTTCCCAGATGTCCCAATAGTTTCACAGATTTGCCAGTAGTTTAACAGATGTTCCAAAAGTTTAACAGATGTCCCAGTAGTTTCACAGATGTCCCAGTAGTTTCACAGATGTCCCAGTAGTTTCACATATGTCCCAGTAGTTTAACAGATGTCCCAATAGTTTCACAGATGTCCCAGTAGGTTAACAGATGTCCCCATAGTTTCACAGATGTCCCACTAGTTTCATAGATGTGCCAATAGTTTCACAGATGTCCCAGTAGGTTAACAGATGTCCCCATAGTTTCACAGATGTCCCAATAGTTAACAGATGTCCCAGTAGTTTTACAGATATCCCAGTAGGTTAACAGATGTCCCCATAGTTTCACAGATGTACCAGTAGTTTCACAGATGTCCCAATAGTTTCACAGATGTCCCAATAGTTTCACAGATTTCCCAATAGTTTCACATATGTCCCAGTAGTTTTACACATTTCCCAATAGTTTCACATATGTCCCATTAGTTTCACAGATGTCCCCATAGTTTCACAGATGTGCCAATAGTTTCCCGGATGTCCCAATAGTTTCACAGATGTACCAGTAGTTTAACAGATGTTCCAATAGTTTAACAGATGTCCCAGTAGTTTCACAGATGTCCCAATAGTTTCACAGATGTCCCAGTAGGTTAACAGATGTCCCGATAGTTTCACAGATGTCCCAGTAGTTTCACAGATGTCCCAGTAGTTTCACAGATGTCCCAATAGTTTCACAGATGTCCCACTAGTTTCATAGATGTCCCAATAGTTTAACAGATGTCCCAGTAGGTTAAAAGATGTCCCCATAGTTTCACAGATGTCCCAATAGTTAACAGATGTCCCAGTAGTTTTACAGATATCCCAGTAGGTTAACAGATGTCCCCATAGTTTCACAGATGTACCAGTAGT
Source organism: Petromyzon marinus (assembly GCF_048934315.1). Lineage (NCBI taxonomy): Eukaryota > Metazoa > Chordata > Hyperoartia > Petromyzontiformes > Petromyzontidae > Petromyzon > Petromyzon marinus. Next base: position 63,209 of record NW_027423189.1, read on the forward strand.
TTCACAGATGTCCCAATAGTTTCACAGATGTCCCAATAGTTTCACAGATTTCCCAATAGTTTCACATATGTCCCAGTAGTTTTACACATTTCCCAATAGTTTCACATATGTCCCATTAGTTTCACAGATGTCCCCATAGTTTCACAGATGTACCAGTAGTTTAACAGATGTTCCAATAGTTTAACAAATGTCCCAGTAGTTTCACAGATGTCCCAGTAGTTTCACAGATGTTCCAGTAGTTTCACAGATGTCCCAGTAGTTTAACAGATGTCCCAATAGTTTCACAGATGTCCCAGTAGGTTAACAGATATCCCCATAGTTTCACAGATGTACCAGTAGTTTCACAGATGTCCCAATAGTTTCACAGATGTCCCAATAGTTTCACAGATGTCCCAATAGTTTCCCATATGTCCCATTAGTTTCACAGATGACCCCATAGTTTCACAGATGTCCCAATAGTTTCACAGATGTCCCAATAGTTTCACCTATGTCCCATTTGTTTCACAGATGTCCCCATAGTTTCACAGATGTCCCAATAGTTTCACAGATGTACCAGTAGTTTCGCAGATGTCCCAATAGTTTCACAGATGTCCCAATAGTTTCACATATGTCCCATTAGTTTCACAGATGACCCCATAGTTTCACAGATGTCCCAATAGTTTCACAGATGTCCCAATAGTTTCACCTATGTCCCATTTGTTTCACAGATGTCCGCATAGTTTCACAGATGTCCCAATAGTTTCACAGATGTACCAGTAGTTTCACGGATGTCCCAATAGTTTCACAGATGTCCCAATAGTTTCACAGATGTCCCAGAAGTTTTACAGACATCCCAGTAGGTTAACAGATGTCCCGATAGTTTCACAGATGTACCAGTAGTTTCACAGATCTCCCAATAGTTTCACATATGTCCCATTAGTTTCACAGATGTCCCCATAGTTTCACAGATGTCCCAATAGTTTAACAGATGTCCCAGTAGTTTTACAGATGTCCCAGTAGTTTCACACATGTCCCAGTAGTTTCACAGACGCCCCAATAGTTTCACATATGTCCCATTAGTTTTACAGATGTCCCCATAGTTTCACAGATGTCCCAGTAGTTTAACAGATGTCCCAATAGTTTCACAGATTTCCCTATAGTTTCACATATGTAGCAGTAGTTTTACACATTTCCCAATAGTTTCACATATGTCCCATTAGTTTCACAGATGTCCCCATAGTTTCACAGATGTCCCAATAGTTTCCCAGATGTCCCAATAGTTTCACAGATTTGCCAGTAGTTTAACAGATGTTCCAAAAGTTTAACAGATGTCCCAGTAGTTTCACAGATGTCCCAGTAGTTTCACAGATGTCCCAGTAGTTTCACATATGTCCCAGTAGTTTAACAGATGTCCCAATAGTTTCACAGATGTCCCAGTAGGTTAACAGATGTCCCCATAGTTTCACAGATGTCCCACTAGTTTCATAGATGTGCCAATAGTTTCACAGATGTCCCAGTAGGTTAACAGATGTCCCCATAGTTTCACAGATGTCCCAATAGTTAACAGATGTCCCAGTAGTTTTACAGATATCCCAGTAGGTTAACAGATGTCCCCATAGTTTCACAGATGTACCAGTAGTTTCACAGATGTCCCAATAGTTTCACAGATGTCCCAATAGTTTCACAGATTTCCCAATAGTTTCACATATGTCCCAGTAGTTTTACACATTTCCCAATAGTTTCACATATGTCCCATTAGTTTCACAGATGTCCCCATAGTTTCACAGATGTGCCAATAGTTTCCCGGATGTCCCAATAGTTTCACAGATGTACCAGTAGTTTAACAGATGTTCCAATAGTTTAACAGATGTCCCAGTAGTTTCACAGATGTCCCAATAGTTTCACAGATGTCCCAGTAGGTTAACAGATGTCCCGATAGTTTCACAGATGTCCCAGTAGTTTCACAGATGTCCCAGTAGTTTCACAGATGTCCCAATAGTTTCACAGATGTCCCACTAGTTTCATAGATGTCCCAATAGTTTAACAGATGTCCCAGTAGGTTAAAAGATGTCCCCATAGTTTCACAGATGTCCCAATAGTTAACAGATGTCCCAGTAGTTTTACAGATATCCCAGTAGGTTAACAGATGTCCCCATAGTTTCACAGATGTACCAGTAGTTTCACAGATGTCCCAATAGTTTCACAGATATCCCAATAGTTTCACAGATTTCCCAATAGTTTCACATATGTCCCAGTAGTTTTACACATTTCCCAATAGTTTCACATATGTCCCATTAGTTTCACAGATGTCCCCATAGTTTCACAGATGTACCAGTAGTTTAACAGATGTTCCAATAGTTTAACAAATGTCCCAGTAGTTTCACAGATGTCCCAGTAGTTTCACAGATGTTCCAGTAGTTTCACAGATGTCCCAGTAGTTTAACAGATGTCCCAATAGTTTCACAGATGTCCCAGTAGGTTAACAGATATCCCCATAGTTTCACAGATGTACCAGTAGTTTCACAGATGTCCCAATAGTTTCACAGATGTCCCAATAGTTTCACAGATGTCCCAATAGTTTCCCATATGTCCCATTAGTTTCACAGATGACCCCATAGTTTCACAGATGTCCCAATAGTTTCACAGATGTCCCAATAGTTTCACCTATGTCCTATTTGTTTCACAGATGTCCCCTTAGTTTCACAGATGTCCCAATAGTTTCACAGATGTACCAGTAGTTTCGCAGATGTCCCAATAGTTTCACAGATGTCCCAATAGTTTCACAGATGTCCCAGAAGTTTTACAGACATCCCAGTAGGTTAACAGATGTCCCGATAGTTTCACAGATTTCCCAATAGTTTCACATATGTACCAGTAGTTTTACACATTTCCCAATAGTTTCACATATGTCCCAATAGTTTCACAGATGTACCAGTAGTTTCACGGATGTCCCAATAGTTTCACAGATGTCCCAATAGTTTCACAGATGTCCCAGAAGTTTTACAGACATCCCAGTAGGTTAACAAATGTCCCGATAGTTTCACAGATGTACCAGTAGTTTCACAGATCTCCCAATAGTTTCACATATGTCCCATTAGTTTCACAGATGTCCCCATAGTTTCACAGATGTCCCAATAGTTTAACAGATGTCCCAGTAGTTTTACAGATGTCCCAGTAGTTTCACACATGTCCCAGTAGTTTCACAGACGCCCCAATAGTTTCACATATGTCCCATTAGTTTTACAGATGTCCCCATAGTTTCACAGATGTCCCAGTAGTTTAACAGATGTCCCAATAGTTTCACAGATTTCCCTATAGTTTCACATATGTACCAGTAGTTTTACACATTTCCCAATAGTTTCACATATGTCCCATTAGTTTCACAGATGTCCCCATAGTTTCACAGATGTCCCAATAGTTTCCCAGATGTCCCAATAGTTTCACAGATTTACCAGTAGTTTAACAGATGTTCCAATAGTTTAACAGATGTCCCAGTAGTTTCACAGATGTCCCAGTAGTTTCACAGATGTCCCAGTAGTTTCACATATGTCCCACTAGTTTCATAGATGTGCCAATAGTTTCACAGATGTCCCAGTAGGTTAACAGATGTCCCCATAGTTTCACAGATGTCCCAATAGTTAACAGATGTCCCAGTAGTTTTACAGATATCCCAGTAGGTTAACAGATGTCCCCATAGTTTCACAGATGTACCAGTAGTTTCACAGATGTCCCAATAGTTTCACAGATGTCCCAATAGTTTCACAGATTTCCCAATAGTTTCACATATGTCCCAGTAGTTTTACACATTTCCCAATAGTTTCACATATGTCCCATTAGTTTCACAGATGTCCCCATAGTTTCACAGATGTGCCAATAGCTTCCCGGATGTCCCAATAGTTTCACAGATGTACCAGTAGTTTAACAGATGTTCCAATAGTTTAACAGATGTCCCAGTAGTTTCACAGATGTCCCAATAGTTTCACAGATGTCCCAGTAGGTTAACAGATGTCCCGATAGTTTCACAGATGTCTCACTAGTTTCACAGATGTCCCAGTAGTTTCACAGATGTCCCAATAGTTTCACAGATGTCCCACTAGTTTCATAGATGTCCCAATAGTTTAACAGATGTCCCAGTAGGTTAAAAGATGTCCCCATAGTTTCACAGATGTCCCAATAGTTAACAGATGTCCCAGTAGTTTTACAGATATCCCAGTAGGTTAACAGATGTCCCCATAGTTTCACAGATGTACCAGTAGTTTCACAGATGTCCCAATAGTTTCACAGATGTCCCAATAGTTTCACAATTTCCCAATAGTTTCACATATGTCCCAGTAGTTTTACACATTTCCCAATAGTTTCATATATGTCCCATTAGTTTCACAGATGTCCCCATAGTTTCACAGATGTCCCAATAGTTTAACAGATGTCCCAGTAGTTTTACAGATGTCCCAGTAGTTTCACACATGTCCCAGTAGTTTCACAGACGCCCCAATAGTTTCACATATGTCCCATTAGTTTCACAGATGTCCCCATAGTTTCACAGATGTCCCAATAGTTTAACAGATGTCCCAGTAGTTTTACAGATGTCCCAGTAGTTTCACACATGTCCCAGTAGTTTCACAGACGCCCCAATAGTTTCACATATGTCCCATTAGTTTTACAGATGTCCCCATAGTTTCACAGATGTCCCAGTAGTTTAACAGATGTCCCAATAGTTTCACAGATTTCCCTATAGTTTCACATATGTACCAGTAGTTTTACACATTTCCCAATAGTTTCACATATGTCCCATTAGTTTCACAGATGTCCCCATAGTTTCACAGATGTCCCAATAGTTTCCCAGATGTCCCAATAGTTTCACAGATTTACCAGTAGTTTAACAGATGTTCCAATAGTTTAACAGATGTCCCAGTAGTTTCACAGATGTCCCAGTAGTTTCACAGATGTCCCAGTAGTTTCACATATGTCCCACTAGTTTCATAGATGTGCCAATAGTTTCACAGATGTCCCAGTAGGTTAACAGATGTCCCCATAGTTTCACAGATGTCCCAATAGTTAACAGATGTCCCAGTAGTTTTACAGATATCCCAGTAGGTTAACAGATGTCCCCATAGTTTCACAGATGTACCAGTAGTTTCACAGATGTCCCAATAGTTTCACAGATGTCCCAATAGTTTCACAGATTTCCCAATAGTTTCACATATGTCCCAGTAGTTTTACACATTTCCCAATAGTTTCACATATGTCCCATTAGTTTCACAGATGTCCCCATAGTTTCACAGATGTGCCAATAGTTTCCCGGATGTCCCAATAGTTTCACAGATGTACCAGTAGTTTAACAGATGTTCCAATAGTTTAACAGATGTCCCAGTAGTTTCACAGATGTCCCAATAGTTTCACAGATGTCCCAGTAGGTTAACAGATGTCCCGATAGTTTCACAGATGTCCCAGTAGTTTCACAGATGTCCCAGTAGTTTCACAGATGTCCCAATAGTTTCACAGATGTCCCACTAGTTTCATAGATGTCCCAATAGTTTAACAGATGTCCCAGTAGGTTAAAAGATGTCCCCATAGTTTCACAGATGTCCCAATAGTTAACAGATGTCCCAGTAGTTTTACAGATATCCCAGTAGGTTAACAGATGTCCCCATAGTTTCACAGATGTACCAGTAGTTTCACAGATGTCCCAATAGTTTCACAGATATCCCAATAGTTTCACAGATTTCCCAATAGTTTCACATATGTCCCAGTAGTTTTACACATTTCCCAATAGTTTCACATATGTCCCATTAGTTTCACAGATGTCCCCATAGTTTCACAGATGTACCAGTAGTTTAACAGATGTTCCAATAGTTTAACAAATGTCCCAGTAGTTTCACAGATGTCCCAGTAGTTTCACAGATGTTCCAGTAGTTTCACAGATGTCCCAGTAGTTTAACAGATGTCCCAATAGTTTCACAGATGTCCCAGTAGGTTAACAGATATCCCCATAGTTTCACAGATGTACCAGTAGTTTCACAGATGTCCCAATAGTTTCACAGATGTCCCAATAGTTTCACAGATGTCCCAATAGTTTCCCATATGTCCCATTAGTTTCACAGATGACCCCATAGTTTCACAGATGTCCCAATAGTTTCACAGATGTCCCAATAGTTTCACCTATGTCCTATTTGTTTCACAGATGTCCCCTTAGTTTCACAGATGTCCCAATAGTTTCACAGATGTACCAGTAGTTTCGCAGATGTCCCAATAGTTTCACAGATGTCCCAATAGTTTCACAGATGTCCCAGAAGTTTTACAGACATCCCAGTAGGTTAACAGATGTCCCGATAGTTTCACAGATTTCCCAATAGTTTCACATATGTACCAGTAGTTTTACACATTTCCCAATAGTTTCACATATGTCCCAATAGTTTCACAGATGTACCAGTAGTTTCACGGATGTCCCAATAGTTTCACAGATGTCCCAATAGTTTCACAGATGTCCCAGAAGTTTTACAGACATCCCAGTAGGTTAACAAATGTCCCGATAGTTTCACAGATGTACCAGTAGTTTCACAGATCTCCCAATAGTTTCACATATGTCCCATTAGTTTCACAGATGTCCCCATAGTTTCACAGATGTCCCAATAGTTTAACAGATGTCCCAGTAGTTTTACAGATGTCCCAGTAGTTTCACACATGTCCCAGTAGTTTCACAGACGCCCCAATAGTTTCACATATGTCCCATTAGTTTTACAGATGTCCCCATAGTTTCACAGATGTCCCAGTAGTTTAACAGATGTCCCAATAGTTTCACAGATTTCCCTATAGTTTCACATATGTACCAGTAGTTTTACACATTTCCCAATAGTTTCACATATGTCCCATTAGTTTCACAGATGTCCCCATAGTTTCACAGATGTCCCAATAGTTTCCCAGATGTCCCAATAGTTTCACAGATTTACCAGTAGTTTAACAGATGTTCCAATAGTTTAACAGATGTCCCAGTAGTTTCACAGATGTCCCAGTAGTTTCACAGATGTCCCAGTAGTTTCACATATGTCCCACTAGTTTCATAGATGTGCCAATAGTTTCACAGATGTCCCAGTAGGTTAACAGATGTCCCCATAGTTTCACAGATGTCCCAATAGTTAACAGATGTCCCAGTAGTTTTACAGATATCCCAGTAGGTTAACAGATGTCCCCATAGTTTCACAGATGTACCAGTAGTTTCACAGATGTCCCAATAGTTTCACAGATGTCCCAATAGTTTCACAGATTTCCCAATAGTTTCACATATGTCCCAGTAGTTTTACACATTTCCCAATAGTTTCACATATGTCCCATTAGTTTCACAGATGTCCCCATAGTTTCACAGATGTGCCAATAGCTTCCCGGATGTCCCAATAGTTTCACAGATGTACCAGTAGTTTAACAGATGTTCCAATAGTTTAACAGATGTCCCAGTAGTTTCACAGATGTCCCAATAGTTTCACAGATGTCCCAGTAGGTTAACAGATGTCCCGATAGTTTCACAGATGTCTCACTAGTTTCACAGATGTCCCAGTAGTTTCACAGATGTCCCAATAGTTTCACAGATGTCCCACTAGTTTCATAGATGTCCCAATAGTTTAACAGATGTCCCAGTAGGTTAAAAGATGTCCCCATAGTTTCACAGATGTCCCAATAGTTAACAGATGTCTCAGTAGTTTTACAGATATCCCAGTAGGTTAACAGATGTCCCCATAGTTTCACAGATGTACCAGTAGTTTCACAGATGTCCCAATAGTTTCACAGATGTCCCAATAGTTTCACAATTTCCCAATAGTTTCACATATGTCCCAGTAGTTTTACACATTTCCCAATAGTTTCATATATGTCCCATTAGTTTCACAGATGTCCCCATAGTTTCACAGATGTCCCAATAGTTTAACAGATGTCCCAGTAGTTTTACAGATGTCCCAGTAGTTTCACACATGTCCCAGTAGTTTCACAGACGCCCCAATAGTTTCACATATGTCCCATTAGTTTCACAGATGTCCCCATAGTTTCACAGATGTCCCAATAGTTTAACAGATGTCCCAGTAGTTTTACAGATGTCCCAGTAGTTTCACACATGTCCCAGTAGTTTCACAGACGCCCCAATAGTTTCACATATGTCCCATTAGTTTTACAGATGTCCCCATAGTTTCACAGATGTCCCAGTAGTTTAACAGATGTCCCAATAGTTTCACAGATTTCCCTATAGTTTCACATATGTACCAGTAGTTTTACACATTTCCCAATAGTTTCACATATGTCCCATTAGTTTCACAGATGTCCCCATAGTTTCACAGATGTCCCAATAGTTTCCCAGATGTCCCAATAGTTTCACAGATTTACCAGTAGTTTAACAGATGTTCCAATAGTTTAACAGATGTCCCAGTAGTTTCACAGATGTCCCAGTAGTTTCACAGATGTCCCAGTAGTTTCACATATGTCCCACTAGTTTCATAGATGTGCCAATAGTTTCACAGATGTCCCAGTAGGTTAACAGATGTCCCCATAGTTTCACAGATGTCCCAATAGTTAACAGATGTCCCAGTAGTTTTACAGATATCCCAGTAGGTTAACAGATGTCCCCATAGTTTCACAGATGTACCAGTAGTTTCACAGATGTCCCAATAGTTTCACAGATGTCCCAATAGTTTCACAGATTTCCCAATAGTTTCACATATGTCCCAGTAGTTTTACACATTTCCCAATAGTTTCACATATGTCCCATTAGTTTCACAGATGTCCCCATAGTTTCACAGATGTGCCAATAGCTTCCCGGATGTCCCAATAGTTTCACAGATGTACCAGTAGTTTAACAGATGTTCCAATAGTTTAACAGATGTCCCAGTAGTTTCACAGATGTCCCAATAGTTTCACAGATGTCCCAGTAGGTTAACAGATGTCCCGATAGTTTCACAGATGTCTCACTAGTTTCACAGATGTCCCAGTAGTTTCACAGATGTCCCAATAGTTTCACAGATGTCCCACTAGTTTCATAGATGTCCCAATAGTTTAACAGATGTCCCAGTAGGTTAAAAGATGTCCCCATAGTTTCACAGATGTCCCAATAGTTAACAGATGTCCCAGTAGTTTTACAGATATCCCAGTAGGTTAACAGATGTCCCCATAGTTTCACAGATGTACCAGTAGTTTCACAGATGTCCCAATAGTTTCACAGATGTCCCAATAGTTTCACAATTTCCCAATAGTTTCACATATGTCCCAGTAGTTTTACACATTTCCCAATAGTTTCATATATGTCCCATTAGTTTCACAGATGTCCCCATAGTTTCACAGATGTACCAGTAGTTTAACAGATGTTCCAATAGTTTAACAAATGTCCCAGTAGTTTCACAGATGTCCCAGTAGTTTCACAGATGTTCCAGTAGTTTCACAGATGTACCAGTAGTTTAACAGATGTCCCAATAGTTTCACAGATGTCCCAGTAGGTTAACAGATATCCCCATAGTTTCACAGATGTACCAGTAGTTTCACAGATGTCCCAATAGTTTCACAGATGTCCCAATAGTTTCACAGATGTCCTAATAGTTTCCCATATGTCCCATTAGTTTCACAGATGACCCCATAGTTTCACAGATGTCCCAATAGTTTCACAGATGTCCCAATAGTTTCACAGATGTCCCAATAGTTTCACCTATGTCCCATTTGTTTCACAGATGTCCCCATAGTTTCACAGATGTCCCAATAGTTTCACAGATGTACCAGTAGTTTCGCAGATGTCCCAATAGTTTCACAGATGTCCCAATAGTTTCACAGATTTCCCAATAGTTTCACATATGTCCCAGTAGTTTTACACATTTCCCAATAGTTTCACATATGTCCCATTAGTTTCACAGATGTCCCCATAGTTTCACAGATGTGCCAATAGTTTCCCGGATGTCCCAATAGTTTCACAGATGTACCAGTAGTTTAACAGATGTTCCAATAGTTTAACAGATGTCCCAGTAGTTTCACAGATGTCCCAATAGTTTCACAGATGTCCCAGTAGGTTAACAGATGTCCCGATAGTTTCACAGATGTCCCAGTAGTTTCACAGATGTCCCAGTAGTTTCACAGATGTCCCAATAGTTTCACAGATGTCCCACTAGTTTCATAGATGTCCCAATAGTTTAACAGATGTCCCAGTAGGTTAAAAGATGTCCCCATAGTTTCACAGATGTCCCAATAGTTAACAGATGTCCCAGTAGTTTTACAGATATCCCAGTAGGTTAACAGATGTCCCCATAGTTTCACAGATGTACCAGTAGTTTCACAGATGTCCCAATAGTTTCACAGATGTCCCAATAGTTTCACAGATTTCCCAATAGTTTCACATATGTCCCAGTAGTTTTACACATTTCCCAATAGTTTCACATATGTCCCATTAGTTTCACAGATGTCCCCATAGTTTCACAGATGTACCAGTAGTTTAACAGATGTTCCAATAGTTTAACAAATGTCCCAGTAGTTTCACAGATGTCCCAGTAGTTTCACAGATGTTCCAGTAGTTTCACAGATGTCCCAGTAGTTTAACAGATGTCCCAATAGTTTCACAGATGTCCCAGTAGGTTAACAGATATCCCCATAGTTTCACAGATGTACCAGTAGTTTCACAGATGTCCCAATAGTTTCACAGATGTCCCAATAGTTTCACAGATGTCCCAATAGTTTCCCATATGTCCCATTAGTTTCACAGATGACCCCATAGTTTCACAGATGTCCCAATAGTTTCACAGATGTCCCAATAGTTTCACAGATGTCCCAATAGTTTCACCTATGTCCCATTTGTTTCACAGATGTCCCCATAGTTTCACAGATGTCCCAATAGTTTCACAGATGTACCAGTAGTTTCGCAGATGTCCCAATAGTTTCACAGATGTCCCAATAGTTTCACAGATTTCCCAATAGTTTTACATATGTCCCAGTAGTTTTACACATTTCCCAATAGTTTCACATATGTCCCATTAGTTTCACAGATGTCCCCATAGTTTCACAGATGTGCCAATAGTTTCCCGGATGTCCCAATAGTTTCACAGATGTACCAGTAGTTTAACAGATGTTCCAATAGTTTAACAGATGTCCCAGTAGTTTCACAGATGTCCCAATAGTTTCACAGATGTCCCAGTAGGTTAACAGATGTCCCGATAGTTTCACAGATGTCCCAGTAGTTTCACAGATGTCCCAGTAGTTTCACAGATGTCCCAATAGTTTCACAGATGTCCCACTAGTTTCATAGATGTCCCAATAGTTTAACAGATGTCCCAGTAGGTTAAAAGATGTCCCCATAGTTTCACAGATGTCCCAATAGTTAACAGATGTCCCAGTAGTTTTACAGATATCCCAGTAGGTTAACAGATGTCCCCATAGTTTCACAGATGTACCAGTAGTTTCACAGATGTCCCAATAGTTTCACAGATGTCCCAATAGTTTCACAGATTTCCCAATAGTTTCACATATGTCCCAGTAGTTTTACACATTTCCCAATAGTTTTACATATGTCCCATTAGTTTCACAGATGTCCCCATAGTTTCACAGATGTACCAGTAGTTTAACAGATGTTCCAATAGTTTAACAAATGTCCCAGTAGTTTCACAGATGTCCCAGTAGTTTCACAGATGTTCCAGTAGTTTCACAGATGTCCCAGTAGTTTAACAGATGTCCCAATAGTTTCACAGATGTCCCAGTAGGTTAACAGATATCCCCATAGTTTCACAGATGTACCAGTAGTTTCACAGATGTCCCAATAGTTTCACAGATGTCCCAATAGTTTCACAGATGTCCCAATAGTTTCCCATATGTCCCATTAGTTTCACAGATGACCCCATAGTTTCACAGATGTCCCAATAGTTTCACAGATGTCCCAATAGTTTCACCTATGTCCCATTTGTTTCACAGATGTCCCCATAGTTTCACAGATGTCCCAATAGTTTCACAGATGTACCAGTAGTTTCGCAGATGTCCCAATAGTTTCACAGATGTCCCAATAGTTTCACAGATGTCCCAGAAGTTTCACATATGTACCAGTAGTTTTACACATTTCCCAATAGTTTCACATATGTCCCAATAGTTTCACAGATGTACCAGTAGTTTCACGGATGTCCCAATAGTTTCACAGATGTCCCAATAGTTTCACAGATGTCCCAGAAGTTTTACAGACATCCCAGTAGGTTAACAGATGTCCCGATAGTTTCACAGATGTACCAGTGGTTTCACAGATCTCCCAATAGTTTCACATATGTCCCAATAGTTTCACAGATGTCCCAATAGTTTCACAGATGTCCCAATAGTTTCCCATATGTCCCATTAGTTTCACAGATGACCCCATAGTTTCACAGATGTCCCAATAGTTTCACAGATGTCCCAATAGTTTCACCTATGTCCCATTTGTTTCACAGATGTCCCCATAGTTTCACAGATGTCCCAATAGTTTCACAGATGTACCAGTAGTTTCGCAGATGTCCCAATAGTTTCACAGATGTCCCAATAGTTTCACAGATGTCCCAGAAGTTTTACAGACATCCCAGTAGGTTAACAGATGTCCCGATAGTTTCACAGATTTCCCAATAGTTTCACATATGTACCAGTAGTTTTACACATTTCCCAATAGTTTCACATATGTCCCAATAGTTTCACAGATGTACCAGTAGTTTCACGGATGTCCAAATAGTTTCACAGATGTCCCAATAGTTTCACAGATGTCCCAGAAGTTTTACAGACATCCCAGTAGGTTAACAGATGTCCCGATAGTTTCACAGATGTACCAGTAGTTTCACAGATCTCCCAATAGTTTCACATATGTCCCATTAGTTTCACAGATGTCCCCATAGTTTCACAGATGTCCCAGTAGTTTAACAGATGTCCCAATAGTTTTACATATGTCCCATTAGTTTCACAGATGTCCCCATAGTTTCACAGATGTCCCAATAGTTTCCCAGATGTCCCAATAGTTTCACAGATTTACCAGTAGTTTAACAGATGTTCCAATAGTTTAACAGATGTCCCAGTAGTTTCACAGATGTCCCAGTAGTTTCACAGATGTCCCAGTAGTTTCACATATGTCCCAGTAGTTTAACAGATGTCCCAATAGTTTCACAGATGTCCCAGTAGGTTAACAGATGTCCCCATAGTTTCACAGATGTCCCACTAGTTTCATAGATGTGCCAATAGTTTCACAGATGTCCCAGTAGGTTAACAGATGTCCCCATAGTTTCACAGATGTCCCAATAGTTAACAGATGTCCCAGTAGTTTTACAGATATCCCAGTAGGTTAACAGATGTCCCCATAGTTTCACAGATGTACCAGTAGTTTCACAGATGTCCCAATAGTTTCACAGATGTCCCAATAGTTTCACAGATTTCCCAATAGTTTCACATATGTCCCAGTAGTTTTACACATTTCCCAATAGTTTCACATATGTCCCATTAGTTTCACAGATGTCCCCATAGTTTCACAGATGTGCCAATAGCTTCCCGGATGTCCCAATAGTTTCACAGATGTACCAGTAGTTTAACATATGTTCCAATAGTTTAACAGATGTCCCAGTAGTTTCACAGATGTCCCAATAGTTTCACAGATGTCCCAGTAGGTTAACAGATGTCCCGATAGTTTCACAGATGTCTCACTAGTTTCACAGATGTCCCAGTAGTTTCACAGATGTCCCAATAGTTTCACAGATGTCCCACTAGTTTCATAGATGTCCCAATAGTTTAACAGATGTCCCAGTAGGTTAAAAGATGTCCCCATAGTTTCACAGATGTCCCAATAGTTAACAGGTGTCCCAGTAGTTTTACAGATATCCCAGTAGGTTAACAGATGTCCCCATAGTTTCACAGATGTACCAGTAGTTTCACAGATGTCCCAATAGTTTCACAGATGTCCCAATAGTTTCACAGATTTCCCAATAGTTTCACATATGTCCCAGTAGTTTTACACATTTCCCAATAGTTTCATATATGTCCCATTAGTTTCACAGATGTCCCCATAGTTTCACAGATGTACCAGTAGTTTAACAGATGTTCCAATAGTTTAACAAATGTCCCAGTAGTTTCACAGATGTCCCAGTAGTTTCACAGATGTTCCAGTAGTTTCACAGATGTCCCAGTAGTTTAACAGATGTCCCAATAGTTTCACAGATGTCCCAGTAGGTTAACAGATATCCCCATAGTTTCACAGATGTACCAGTAGTTTCACAGATGTCCCAATAGTTTCACAGATGTCCCAATAGTTTCACAGATGTCCCAATAGTTTCCCATATGTCCCATTAGTTTCACAGATGACCCCATAGTTTCACAGATGTCCAAATAGTTTCACAGATGTCCCAATAGTTTCACAGATGTCCCAATAGTTTCACCTATGTCCCATTTGTTTCACAGATGTCCCCATAGTTTCACAGATGTCCCAATAGTTTCACAGATGTACCAGTAGTTTCGCAGATGTCCCAATAGTTTCACAGATGTCCCAATAGTTTCACAGATGTCCCAGAAGTTTTACAGACATCCCAGTAGGTTAACAGATGTCCCGATAGTTTCACAGATTTCCCAATAGTTTCACATATGTACCAGTAGTTTTACACATTTCCCAATAGTTTCACATATGTCCCAATAGTTTCACAGATGTACCAGTAGTTTCACGGATGTCCCAATAGTTTCACAGATGTCCCAATAGTTTCACAGATGTCCCAGAAGTTTTACAGACATCCCAGTAGGTTAACAGATGTCCCGATAGTTTCACAGATGTACCAGTAGTTTCACAGATCTCCCAATAGTTTCACATATGTCCCATTAGTTTCACAGATGTCCCCATAGTTTCACAGATGTCCCAATAGTTTAACAGATGTCCCAGTAGTTTTACAGATGTCCCAGTAGTTTCACACATGTCCCAGTAGTTTCACAGACGCCCCAATAGTTTCACATATGTCCCATTAGTTTTACAGATGTCCCCATAGTTTCACAGATGTCCCAGTAGTTTAACAGATGTCCCAATAGTTTCACAGATTTCCCTATAGTTTCACATATGTACCAGTAGTTTTACACATTTCCCAATAGTTTCACATATGTCCCATTAGTTTCACAGATGTCCCCATAGTTTCACAGATGTCCCAATAGTTTCCCAGATGTCCCAATAGTTTCACAGATTTACCAGTAGTTTAACAGATGTTCCAATAGTTTAACAGATGTCCCAGTAGTTTCACAGATGTCCCAGTAGTTTCACAGATGTCCCAGTAGATTCACATATGTCCCAGTAGTTTAACAGATGTCCCAATAGTTTCACAGATGTCCCAGTAGGTTAACAGATGTCCCCATAGTTTCACAGATGTCCCACTAGTTTCATAGATGTGCCAATAGTTTCACAGATGTCCCAGTAGGTTAACAGATGTCCCCATAGTTTCACAGATGTCCCAATAGTTAACAGATGTCCCAGTAGTTTTACAGATATCCCAGTAGGTTAACAGATGTCCCCATAGTTTCACAGATGTACCAGTAGTTTCACAGATGTCCCAATAGTTTCACAGATGTCCCAATAGTTTCACAGATTTCCCAATAGTTTCACATATGTCCCAGTAGTTTTACACATTTCGCAATAGTTTCACATATGTCCCATTAGTTTCACAGATGTCCCCATAGTTTCACAGATGTGTCAATAGCTTCCCGGATGTCCCAATAGTTTCACAGATGTACCAGTAGTTTAACAGATGTTCCAATAGTTTAACAGATGTCCCAGTAGTTTCACAGATGTCCCAATAGTTTCACAGATGTCCCAGTAGGTTAACAGATGTCCCGATAGTTTCACAGATGTCCCACTAGTTTCACAGATGTCCCAGTAGTTTCACAGATGTCCCAATAGTTTCACAGATGTCCCACTAGTTTCATAGATGTCCCAATAGTTTAACAGATGTCCCAGTAGGTTAAAAGATGTCCCCATAGTTTCACAGATGTCCCAATAGTTAACAGATGTCCCAGTAGTTTTACAGATATCCCAGTAGGTTAACAGATATCCCCATACTTTCACAAATGTACCAGTAGTTTCACAGATGTCCCAATAGTTTCACAGATGTCCCAATAGTTTCACAGATTTCCCAATAGTTTCACATATGTCCCAGTAGTTTTACACATTTCCCAATAGTTTCACATATGTCCCATTAGTTTCACAGATGTCCCCATAGTTTCACAGATGTACCAGTAGTTTAACAGATGTTCCAATAGTTTAACAAATGTCCCAGTAGTTTCACAGATGTCCCAGTAGTTTCACAGATGTTCCAGTAGTTTCACAGATGTCCCAGTAGTTTAACAGATGTCCCAATAGTTTCACAGATGTCCCAGTAAGTTAACAGATATCCCCATAGTTTCACAGATGTACCAGTAGTTTCACAGATGTCCCAATAGTTTCACAGATGTCCCAATAGTTTCACAGATGTCCCAATAGTTTCCCATATGTCCCATTAGTTTCACAGATGACCCCATAGTTTCACAGATGTCCCAATAGTTTCACAGATGTCCCAATAGTTTCACAGATGTCCCAATAGTTTCACAGATGTACCAGTAGTTTAACAGATGTTCCAATAGTTTAACAGATGTCCCAGTAGTTTCACAGATGTCCCAGTAGTTTTACAGATGTCCCAGTAGTTTCACACATGTCCCAGTAGTTTCACAGACGCCCCAATAGTTTCACATATGTCCCATTAGTTTTACAGATGTCCCCATAGTTTCACAGATGTCCCAGTAGTTTAACAGATGTCCCAATAGTTTCACAGATTTCCCTATAGTTTCACATATGTACCAGTAGTTTTACACATTTCCCAATAGTTTCACATATGTCCCATTAGTTTCACAGATGTCCCCATAGTTTCACAGATGTCCCAATAGTTTCCCAGATGTCCCAATAGTTTCACAGATTTACCAGTAGTTTAACAGATGTTCCAATAGTTTAACAGATGTCCCAGTAGTTTCACAGATGTCCCAGTAGTTTCACAGATGTCCCAGTAGTTTCACATATGTCCCAGTAATTTAACAGATGTCCCAATAGTTTCACAGATGTCCCAGTAGGTTAACAGATGTCCCCATAGTTTCACAGATGTCCCACTAGTTTCATAGATGTGCCAATAGTTTCACAGATGTCCCAGTAGGTTAACAGATGTCCCCATAGTTTCACAGATGTCCCAATAGTTAACAGATGTCCCAGTAGTTTTACAGATATCCCAGTAGGTTAACAGATGTCCCCATAGTTTCACAGATGTACCAGTAGTTTCACAGATGTCCCAATAGTTTCACAGATGTCCCAATAGTTTCACAGATTTCCCAATAGTTTCACATATGTCCCAGTAGTTTTACACATTTCCCAATAGTTTCACATATGTCCCATTAGTTTCACAGATGTCCCCATAGTTTCACAGATGTGTCAATAGCTTCCCGGATGTCCCAATAGTTTCACAGATGTACCAGTAGTTTAACAGATGTTCCAATAGTTTAACAGATGTCCCAGTAGTTTCACAGATGTCCCAATAGTTTCACAGATGTCCCAGTAGGTTAACAGATGTCCCGATAGTTTCACAGATGTCCCACTAGTTTCACAGATGACCCAGTAGTTTCACAGATGTCCCAATAGTTTCACAGATGTCCCACTAGTTTCATAGATGTCCCAATAGTTTAACAGATGTCCCAGTAGGTTAAAAGATGTCCCCATAGTTTCACAGATGTCCCAATAGTTAACAGATGTCCCAGTAGTTTTACAGATATCCCAGTAGGTTAACAGATGTCCCCATACTTTCACAGATGTACCAGTAGTTTCACAGATGTCCCAATAGTTTCACAGATGTCCCAATAGTTTCACAGATTTCCCAATAGTTTCACATATGTCCCAGTAGTTTTACACATTTCCCAATAGTTTCACATATGTCCCATTAGTTTCACAGATGTCCCCATAGTTTCACAGATGTACCAGTAGTTTAACAGATGTTCCAATAGTTTAACAAATGTCCCAGTAGTTTCACAGATGTCCCAGTAGTTTCACAGATGTTCCAGTAGTTTCACAGATGTCCCAGTAGTTTAACAGATGTCCCAATAGTTTCACAGATGTCCCAGTAGGTTAACAGATATCCCCATAGTTTCACAGATGTACCAGTAGTTTCACAGATGTCCCAATAGTTTCACAGATGTCCCAATAGTTTCACAGATGTCCCAATAGTTTCCCATATGTCCCATTAGTTTCACAGATGACCCCATAGTTTCACAGATGTCCCAATAGTTTCACAGATGTCCCAATAGTTTCACAGATGTCCCAATAGTTTCACAGATGTACCAGTAGTTTAACAGATGTCCCAGTAGTTTTACAGATGTCCCAGTAGTTTCACACATGTCCCAGTAGTTTCACAGACGCCCCAATAGTTTCACATATGTCCCATTAGTTTTACAGATGTCCCCATAGTTTCACAGATGTCCCAGTAGTTTAACAGATGTCCCAATAGTTTCACAGATTTCCCTATAGTTTCACATATGTACCAGTAGTTTTACACATTTCCCAATAGTTTCACATATGTCCCATTAGTTTCACAGATGTCCCCATAGTTTCACAGATGTCCCAATAGTTTCCCAGATGTCCCAATAGTTTCACAGATTTACCAGTAGTTTAACAGATGTTCCAATAGTTTAACAGATGTCCCAGTAGTTTCACAGATGTCCCAGTAGTTTCACAGATGTCCCAGTAGTTTCACATATGTCCCAGTAGTTTAACAGATGTCCCAATAGTTTCACAGATGTCCCAGTAGGTTAACAGATGTCCCCATAGTTTCACAGATGTCCCACTAGTTTCATAGATGTGCCAATAGTTTCACAGATGTCCCAGTAGGTTAACAGATGTCCCCATAGTTTCACAGATGTCCCAATAGTTAACAGATGTCCCAGTAGTTTTACAGATATCCCAGTAGGTTAACAGATGTCCCCATAGTTTCACAGATGTACCAGTAGTTTCACAGATGTCCCAATAGTTTCACAGATGTCCCAATAGTTTCACAGATTTCCCAATAGTTTCACATATGTCCCAGTAGTTTTACACATTTCGCAATAGTTTCACATATGTCCCATTAGTTTCACAGATGTCCCCATAGTTTCACAGATGTGTCAATAGCTTCCCGGATGTCCCAATAGTTTCACAGATGTACCAGTAGTTTAACAGATGTTCCAATAGTTTAACAGATGTCCCAGTAGTTTCACAGATGTCCCAATAGTTTAACAGATGTCCCAGTAGGTTAACAGATGTCCCGATAGTTTCACAGATGTCCCACTAGTTTCACAGATGTCCCAGTAGTTTCACAGATGTCCCAATAGTTTCACAGATGTCCCACTAGTTTCATAGATGTCCCAATAGTTTAACAGATGTCCCAGTAGGTTAAAAGATGTCCCCATAGTTTCACAGATGTCCCAATAGTTAACAGATGTCCCAGTAGTTTTACAGATATCCCAGTAGGTTAACAGATGTCCCCATACTTTCACAGATGTACCAGTAGTTTCACAGATGTCCCAATAGTTTCACAGATGTCCCAATAGTTTCACAGATTTCCCAATAGTTTCACATATGTCCCAGTAGTTTTACACATTTCCCAATAGTTTCACATATGTCCCATTAGTTTCACAGATGTCCCCATAGTTTCACAGATGTACCAGTAGTTTAACAGATGTTCCAATAGTTTAACAAATGTCCCAGTAGTTTCACAGATGTCCCAGTAGTTTCACAGATGTTCCAGTAGTTTCACAGATGTCCCAGTAGTTTAACAGATGTCCCAATAGTTTCACAGATGTCCCAGTAGGTTAACAGATATCCCCATAGTTTCACAGATGTACCAGTAGTTTCACAGATGTCCCAATAGTTTCACAGATGTCCCAATAGTTTCACAGATGTCCCAATAGTTTCCCATATGTCCCATTAGTTTCACAGATGACCCCATAGTTTCACAGATGTCCCAATAGTTTCACAGATGTCCCAATAGTTTCACAGATGTCCCAATAGTTTCACAGATGTACCAGTAGTTTAACAGATGTCCCAGTAGTTTTACAGATGTCCCAGTAGTTTCACACATGTCCCAGTAGTTTCACAGACGCCCCAATAGTTTCACATATGTCCCATTAGTTTTACAGATGTCCCCATAGTTTCACAGATGTCCCAGTAGTTTAACAGATGTCCCAATAGTTTCACAGATTTCCCTATAGTTTCACATATGTACCAGTCGTTTTACACATTTCCCAATAGTTTCACATATGTCCCATTAGTTTCACAGATGTCCCCATAGTTTCACAGATGTCCCAATAGTTTCCCAGATGTCCCAATAGTTTCACAGATTTACCAGTAGTTTAACAGATGTTCCAATAGTTTAACAGATGTCCCAGTAGTTTCACAGATGTCCCAGTAGTTTCACAGATGTCCCAGTAGTTTCACATATGTCCTAGTAGTTTAACAGATGTCCCAATAGTTTCACAGATGTCCCAGTAGGTTAACAGATGTCCCCATAGTTTCACAGATGTCCCACTAGTTTCATAGATGTGCCAATAGTTTCACAGATGTCCCAGTAGGTTAACAGATGTCCCCATAGTTTCACAGATGTCCCAATAGTTAACAGATGTCCCAGTAGTTTTACAGATATCCCAGTAGGTTAACAGATGTCCCCATAGTTTCACAGATGTACCAGTAGTTTCACAGATGTCCCAATAGTTTCAAAGATGTCCCAATAGTTTCACAGATTTCCCAATAGTTTCACATATGTCCCAGTAGTTTTACACATTTCCCAATAGTTTCACATATGTCCCATTAGTTTCACAGATGTCCCCATAGTTTCACAGATGTGCCAATAGTTTCCCGGATGTCCCAATAGTTTCACAGATGTACCAGTAGTTTAACAGATGTTCCAATAGTTTAACAGATGTCCCAGTAGTTTCACAGATGTCCCAATAGTTTCACAGATGTCCCAGTAGGTTAACAGATGTCCCGATAGTTTCACAGATGTCCCAGTAGTTTCACAGATGTCCCAGTAGTTTCACAGATGTCCCAATAGTTTCACAGATGTCCCACTAGTTTCATAGATGTCCCAATAGTTTAACAGATGTCCCAGTAGGTTAAAAGATGTCCCCATAGTTTCACAGATGTCCCAATAGTTAACAGATGTCCGAGTAGTTTTACAGATATCCCAGTAGGTTAACAGATGTCCCCATAGTTTCACAGATGTACCAGTAGTTTCACAGATGTCCCAATAGTTTCACAGATGTCTCAATAGTTTCACAGATTTCCCAATAGTTTCACATATGTCCCAGTAGTTTTACACATTTCCCAATAGTTTCACATATGTCCCATTAGTTTCACAGATGTCCCCATAGTTTCACAGATGTACCAGTAGTTTAACAGATGTTCCAATAGTTTAACAAATGTCCCAGTAGTTTCACAGATGTCCCAGTAGTTTCACAGATGTTCCAGTAGTTTCACAGATGTCCCAGTAGTTTAACAGATGTCCCAATAGTTTCACAGATGTCCCAGTAGGTTAACAGATATCCCCATAGTTTCACAGATGTACCAGTAGTTTCACAGATGTCCCAATAGTTTCACAGATGTCCCAATAGTTTCACAGATGTCCCAATAGTTTCCCATATGTCCCATTAGTTTCACAGATGACCCCATAGTTTCACAGATGTCCCAATAGTTTCACAGATGTCCCAATAGTTTCACCTATGTCCCATTTGTTTCACAGATGTCCCCATAGTTTCACAGATGTCCCAATAGTTTCACAGATGTACCAGTAGTTTCGCAGATGTCCCAATAGTTTCACAGATGTCCCAATAGTTTCACAGATGTCCCAGAAGTTTTACAGACATCCCAGTAGGTTAACAGATGTCCCGATAGTTTCACAGATTTCCCAATAGTTTCACATATGTACCAGTAGTTTTACACATTTCCCAATAGTTTCACATATGTCCCATTAGTTTCACAGATGTCCCCATAGTTTCACAGATGTCCCAATAGTTTCCCAGATGTCCCAATAGTTTCACAGATATACCAGTAGTTTAACAGATGTTCCAATAGTTTAACAGATGTCACAGTAGTTTCACAGATGTACCAGTAGTTTCACGGATGTCCCAATAGTTTCACAGATGTCCCAATAGTTTCACAGATGTCCCAGAAGTTTTACAGACATCCCAGTAGGTTAACAGATGTCCCGATAGTTTCACAGATGTACCAGTAGTTTCACAGATCTCCCAATAGTTTCACATATGTCCCATTAGTTTCACAGATGTCCCCATAGTTTCACAGATGTCCCAGTAGTTTTACAGATGTCCCAGTAGTTTAACAGATGTCCCAATAGTTTCACAGATGTCCCAATAGTTTCCCAGATGTCCCAATAGTTTCACAGATTTACCAGTAGTTTAACAGATGTTCCAATAGTTTAACAGATGTCCCAGTAGTTTCACAGATGTCCCAGTAGTTTCACAGATGTCCCAGTAGTTTCACATATGTCCCAGTAGTTTAACAGATGTCCCAATAGTTTCACAGATGTCCCAGTAGGTTAACAGATGTCCCCATAGTTTCACAGATGTCCCACTAGTTTCATAGATGTGCCAATAGTTTCACAGATGTCCCAGTAGGTTAACAGATGTCCCCATAGTTTCACAGATGTCCCAATAGTTAACAGATGTCCCAGTAGTTTTACAGATATCCCAGTAGGTTAACAGATGTCCCCATAGTTTCACAGATGTACCAGTAGTTTCACAGATGTCCCAATAGTTTCACAGATGTCCCAATAGTTTCACAGATTTCCCAATAGTTTCACATATGTCCCAGTAGTTTTACACATTTCCCAATAGTTTCACATATGTCCCATTAGTTTCACAGATGTCCCCATAGTTTCACAGATGTGCCAATAGTTTCCCGGATGTCCCAATAGTTTCACAGATGTACCAGTAGTTTAACAGATGTTCCAATAGTTTAACAGATGTCCCAGTAGTTTCACAGATGTCCCAATAGTTTCACAGATGTCCCAGTAGGTTAACAGATGTCCCGATAGTTTCACAGATGTCCCAGTAGTTTCACAGATGTCCCAGTAGTTTCACAGATGTCCCAATAGTTTCACAGATGTCCCACTAGTTTCATAGATGTCCCAATAGTTTAACAGATGTCCCAGTAGGTTAAAAGATGTCCCCATAGTTTCACAGATGTCCCAATAGTTAACAGATGTCCCAGTAGTTTTACAGATATCCCAGTAGGTTAACAGATGTCCCGATAGTTTCACAGATTTCCCAATAGTTTCACATATGTACCAGTAGTTTTACACATTTCCCAATAGTTTCACATATGTCCCATTAGTTTCACAGATGTCCCCATAGTTTCACAGATGTACCAATAGTTTCCCAGATGTCCCAATAGTTTCACAGATATACCAGTAGTTTAACAGATGTTCCAATAGTTTAACAGATGTCACAGTAGTTTCACAGATGTACCAGTAGTTTCACGGATGTCCCAATAGTTTCACAGATCTCCCAATAGTTTCACAGATGTCCCAGAAGTTTTACAGACATCCCAGTAGGTTAACAGATGTCCCGATAGTTTCACAGATGTACCAGTAGTTTCACAGATCTCCCAATAGTTTCACATATGTCCCATTAGTTTCACAGATGTCCCCATAGTTTCACAGATGTCCCAGTAGTTTTACAGATGTCCCAGTAGTTTCACACATGTCCCAGTAGTTTCACAGACGCCCCAATAGTTTCACATATGTCCCATTAGTTTTACAGATGTCCCCATAGTTTCACAGATGTCCCAGTAGTTTAACAGATGTCCCAAAAGTTTCACAGATTTCCCTATAGTTTCACATATGTACCAGTAGTTTTACACATTTCCCAATAGTTTCACATATGTCCCATTAGTTTCACAGATGTCCCCATAGTTTCACAGATGTGCCAATAGTTTCCCGGATGTCCCAATAGTTTCACAGATGTACCAGTAGTTTAACAGATGTTCCAATAGTTTAACAGATGTCCCAGTAGTTTCACAGATGTCCCAATAGTTTCACAGATGTCCCAGTAGGTTAACAGATGTCCCGATAGTTTCACAGATGTCCCAGTAGTTTCACAGATGTCCCAGTAGTTTCACAGATGTCCCAATAGTTTCACAGATGTCCCACTAGTTTCATAGATGTCCCAATAGTTTAACAGATGTCCCAGTAGGTTAAAAGATGTCCCCATAGTTTCACAGATGTCCCAATAGTTAACAGATGTCCCAATAGTTTCACAGATGTCCCAGTAGGTTAACAGATATCCCCATAGTTTCACAGATGTACCAGTAGTTTCACAGATGTCCCAATAGTTTCACAGATGTCCCAATAGTTTCACAGATGTCCCAATAGTTTCCCATATGTCCCATTAGTTTCACAGATGACCCCATAGTTTCACAGATGTCCCAATAGTTTCACAGATGTCCCAATAGTTTCACCTATGTCCCATTTGTTTCACAGATGTCCCCATAGTTTCACAGATGTCCCAATAGTTTCACAGATGTACCAGTAGTTTCGCAGATGTCCCAATAGTTTCACAGATGCCCCAATAGTTTCACAGATGTCCCAGAAGTTTTACAGACATCCCAGTAGGTTAACAGATGTCCCGATAGTTTCACAGATTTCCCAATAGTTTCACATATGTACCAGTAGTTTTACACATTTCCCAATAGTTTCACATATGTCCCATTAGTTTCACAGATGTCCCCATAGTTTCACAGATGTCCCAATAGTTTCCCAGATGTCCCAATAGTTTCACAGATATACCAGTAGTTTAACAGATGTTCCAATAGTTTAACAGATGTCACAGTAGTTTCACAGATGTACCAGTAGTTTCACGGATGTCCCAATAGTTTCACAGATGTCCCAATAGTTTCACAGATGTCCCAGAAGTTTTACAGACATCCCAGTAGGTTAACAGATGTCCCGATAGTTTCACAGATTTCCCAATAGTTTCACATATGTACCAGTAGTTTTACACATTTCCCAATAGTTTCACATATGTCCCATTAGTTTCACAGATGTCCCCATAGTTTCACAGATGTCCCAATAGTTTCCCAGATGTCCCAATAGTTTCACAGATATACCAGTATTTTAACAGATGTTCAAATAGTTTAACAGATGTCACAGTAGTTTCACAGATGTCCCAGTAGTTTCACAGATGTCCCAGTAGTTTCACAGATGTCCCAGTAGTTTAACAGATGTCCCAATAGTTTTACAGATGTCCCAGTAGGTTAACAGATGTCCCCATAGTTTCACAGATGTCCCACTAGTTTCATAGATGTCCCAATAGTTTCACAGATGTCCCAGTAGGTTAAAAGATGTCCCCATAGTTTCACAGATGTCCCAATAGTTAACAGATGTCCCAGTAGTTTTACAGATATCCCAGTAGGTTAACAGATGTCCCCATAGTTTCACAGATGTCCCACTAGTTTCATAGATGTGCCAATAGTTTCACAGATGTCCAGGAAGGTTAACAGATGTCCCCATAGTTTCACAGATGTCCCAATAGTTAACAGATGTCCCAGTAGTTTTACAGATATCCCAGTAGGTTAACAGATGTCCCCATAGTTTCACAGATGTACCAGTAGTTTCACAGATGTCCCAATAGTTTCACAGATTTCCCAATAGTTTCACATATGTCCCAGTAGTTTTACACATTTCCCAATAGTTTCACATATGTCCCATTAGTTTCACAGATGTCCCCATAGTTTCACAGATGTACCAGTAGTTTCACAGATGTCCCAATAGTTTCACAGATGTTCCAATAGTTTCACAGATGTCCCAATAGTTTCACATATGTCCCATTAGTTTCACAGATGACCCCATAGTTTCACAGATGTCCCAATAGTTTCACAGATGTCCCAATAGTTTCACCTATGTCCCATTTGTTTCACAGATGTCCCCATAGTTTCACAGATGTCCCAATAGTTTCACAGATGTACCAGTAGTTTCACGGATGTCCCAATAGTTTCACAGATGTCCCAATAGTTTCACAGATGTCCCAGAAGTTTTACAGACATCCCTGTAGGTTAACAGATGTCCCGATAGTTTCACAGATGTACCAGTAGTTTCACAGATCTCCCAATATTTTCACATATGTTCCATTAGTTTCACAGATGTCCCCATAGTTTCACAGATGTCCCAATAGTTTAACAGATGTCACAGTAGTTTCACAGATGTCCCAGTAGTTTCACAGATGTCCCAGTAGTTTCACAGATGTCCCAGTAGTTTAACAGATGTCCCAATAGTTTTACAGATGTCCCAGTAGGTTAACAGATGTCCCCATAGTTTCACAGATGTCCCACTAGTTTCATAGATGTGCCAATAGTTTCACAGATGTCCAGGAAGGTTAACAGATGTCCCCATAGTTTCACAGATGTCCCAATAGTTAACAGATGTCCCAGTAGTTTTACAGATATCCCAGTAGGTTAACAGATGTCCCCATAGTTTCACAGATGTACCAGTAGTTTCACAGATGTCCCAATAGTTTCACAGATTTCCCAATAGTTTCACATATGTCCCAGTAGTTTTACACATTTCCCAATAGTTTCACATATGTCCCATTAGTTTCACAGATGTCCCCATAGTTTCACAGATGTACCAGTAGTTTCACAGATGTCCCAATAGTTTCACAGATGTTCCAATAGTTTCACAGATGTCCCAATAGTTTCACATATGTCCCATTAGTTTCACAGATGACCCCATAGTTTCACAGATGTCCCAATAGTTCCACAGATGTCCCAATAGTTTCACCTATGTCCCATTTGTTTCACAGATGTCCCCATAGTTTCACAGATGTCCCAATAGTTTCACAGATGTACCAGTAGTTTCACGGATGTCCCAATAGTTTCACAGATGTCCCAATAGTTTCACAGATGTCCCAGAAGTTTTACAGACATCCCAGTAGGTTAACAGATGTCCCGATAGTTTCACAGATGTACCAGTAGTTTCACAGATCTCCCAATATTTTCACATATGTTCCATTAGTTTCACAGATGTCCCCATAGTTTCACAGATGTCCCAATAGTTTAACAGATGTCACAGTAGTTTCACAGATGTCCCAGTAGTTTCACAGATGTCCCAGTAGTTTCACAGATGTCCCAGTAGTTTAACAGATGTCCCAATAGTTTTACAGATGTCCCAGTAGGTTAACAGATGTCCCCATAGTTTCACAGATGTCCCACTAGTTTCATAGATGTCCCAATAGTTTCACAGATGTCCCAGTAGGTTAAAAGATGTCCCCATAGTTTCACAGATGTACCAGTAGTTTCACAGATGTCCCAATCGTTTCACAGATGTCCCAATAGTTTCACAGATTTCCCAATAGTTTCACATATGTCCCAGTAGTTTTACACATTTCCCAATAGTTTCACATATGTCCCAGTAGTTTCACAGATGTCCCAGTAGTTTCACAGATGTCCCAGTAGTTTAACAGATGTCCCAATAGTTTTACAGATGTCCCAGTAGGTTAACAGATGTCCCCATAGTTTCACAGATGTCCCACTAGTTTCATAGATGTCCCAATAGTTTCACAGATGTCCCAGTAGGTTAAAAGATGTCCCCATAGTTTCACAGATGTCCCAATAGTTAACAGATGTCCCAGTAGTTTTACAGATATCCCAGTAGGTTAACAGATGTCCCCATAGTTTCACAGATGTCCCACTAGTTTCATAGATGTGCCAATAGTTTCACAGATGTCCAGGAAGGTTAACAGATGTCCCCATAGTTTCACAGATGTCCCAATAGTTAACAGATGTCCCAGTAGTTTTACAGATATCCCAGTAGGTTAACAGATGTCCCCATAGTTTCACAGATGTACCAGTAGTTTCACAGATGTCCCAATAGTTTCACAGATTTCCCAATAGTTTCACATATGTCCCAGTAGTTTTACACATTTCCCAATAGTTTCACATATGTCCCATTAGTTTCACAGATGTCCCCATAGTTTCACAGATGTACCAGTAGTTTCACAGATGTCCCAATAGTTTCACAGATGTTCCAATAGTTTCACAGATGTCCCAATAGTTTCACATATGTCCCATTAGTTTCACAGATGACCCCATAGTTTCACAGATGTCCCAATAGTTTCACAGATGTCCCAATAGTTTCACCTATGTCCCATTTGTTTCACAGATGTCCCCATAGTTTCACAGATGTCCCAATAGTTTCACAGATGTACCAGTAGTTTCACGGATGTCCCAATAGTTTCACAGATGTCCCAATAGTTTCACAGATGTCCCAGAAGTTTTACAGACATCCCAGTAGGTTAACAGATGTCCCGATAGTTTCACAGATGTACCAGTAGTTTCACAGATCTCCCAATATTTTCACATATGTTCCATTAGTTTCACAGATGTCCCCATAGTTTCACAGATGTCCCAATAGTTTAACAGATGTCACAGTAGTTTCACAGATGTCCCAGTAGTTTCACAGATGTCCCAGTAGTTTCACAGATGTCCCAGTAGTTTAACAGATGTCCCAATAGTTTTACAGATGTCCCAGTAGGTTAACAGATGTCCCCATAGTTTCACAGATGTCCCACTAGTTTCATAGATGTCCCAATAGTTTCACAGATGTCCCAGTAGGTTAAAAGATGTCCCCATAGTTTCACAGATGTCCCAATAGTTAACAGATGTCCCAGTAGTTTTACAGATATCCCAGTAGGTTAACAGATGTCCCCATAGTTTCACAGATGTCCCACTAGTTTCATAGATGTGCCAATAGTTTCACAGATGTCCAGGAAGGTTAACAGATGTCCCCATAGTTTCACAGATGTCCCAATAGTTAACAGATGTCCCAGTAGTTTTACAGATATCCCAGTAGGTTAACAGATGTCCCCATAGTTTCACAGATGTACCAGTAGTTTCACAGATGTCCCAATAGTTTCACAGATTTCCCAATAGTTTCACATATGTCCCAGTAGTTTTACACATTTCCCAATAGTTTCACATATGTCCCATTAGTTTCACAGATGTCCCCATAGTTTCACAGATGTACCAGTAGTTTCACAGATGTCCCAATAGTTTCACAGATGTTCCAATAGTTTCACAGATGTCCCAATAGTTTCACATATGTCCCATTAGTTTCACAGATGACCCCATAGTTTCACAGATGTCCCAATAGTTTCACAGATGTCCCAATAGTTTCACCTATGTCCCATTTGTTTCACAGATGTCCCCATAGTTTCACAGATGTCCCAATAGTTTCACAGATGTACCAGTAGTTTCACGGATGTCCCAATAGTTTCACAGATGTCCCAATAGTTTCACAGATGTCCCAGAAGTTTTACAGACATCCCAGTAGGTTAACAGATGTCCCGATAGTTTCACAGATGTACCAGTAGTTTCACAGATCTCCCAATATTTTCACATATGTTCCATTAGTTTCACAGATGTCCCCATAGTTTCACAGATGTCCCAATAGTTTAACAGATGTCACAGTAGTTTCACAGATGTCCCAGTAGTTTCACAGATGTCCCAGTAGTTTCACAGATGTCCCAGTAGTTTAACAGATGTCCCAATAGTTTTACAGATGTCCCAGTAGGTTAACAGATGTCCCCATAGTTTCACAGATGTCCCACTAGTTTCATAGATGTCCCAATAGTTTCACAGATGTCCCAGTAGGTTAAAAGATGTCCCCATAGTTTCACAGATGTCCCAATAGTTAACAGATGTCCCAGTAGTTTTACAGATATCCCAGTAGGTTAACAGATGTCCCCATAGTTTCACAGATGTCCCACTAGTTTCATAGATGTGCCAATAGTTTCACAGATGTCCAGGAAGGTTAACAGATGTCCCCATAGTTTCACAGATGTCCCAATAGTTAACAGATGTCCCAGTAGTTTTACAGATATCCCAGTAGGTTAACAGATGTCCCCATAGTTTCACAGATGTACCAGTAGTTTCACAGATGTCCCAATAGTTTCACAGATTTCCCAATAGTTTCACATATGTCCCAGTAGTTTTACACATTTCCCAATAGTTTCACATATGTCCCATTAGTTTCACAGATGTCCCCATAGTTTCACAGATGTACCAGTAGTTTCACAGATGTCCCAATAGTTTCACAGATGTTCCACTAGTTTCACAGATGTCCCAATAGTTTCACATATGTCCCATTAGTTTCACAGATGACCCCATAGTTTCACAGATGTCCCAATAGTTTCACAGATGTCCCAATAGTTTCACCTATGTCCCATTTGTTTCACAGATGTCCCCATAGTTTCACAGATGTCCCAATAGTTTCACAGATGTACCAGTAGTTTCACGGATGTCCCAATAGTTTCACAGATGTCCCAATAGTTTCACAGATGTCCCAGAAGTTTTACAGACATCCCAGTAGGTTAACAGATGTCCCAATAGTTTCACAGATGTACCAGTAGTTTCACAGATCTCCCAATATTTTCACATATGTTCCATTAGTTTCACAGATGTCCCCATAGTTTCACAGATGTCCCAATAGTTTAACAGATGTCACAGTAGTTTCACAGATGTCCCAGTAGTTTCACAGATGTTCCAGTAGTTTCACAGATGTCCCAGTAGTTTAACAGATGTCCCAATAGTTTCCCAGATGTCCCAATAGTTTCACAGATATACCAGTATTTTAACAGATGTTCCAATAGTTTAACAGATGTCACAGTAGTTTCACAGATGTCCCAGTAGTTTCACAGATGTCCCAGTAGTTTCACAGATGTCCCAGTAGTTTAACAGATGTCCCAATAGTTTTACAGATGTCCCAGTAGGTTAACAGATGTCCCCATAGTTTCACAGATGTCCCACTAGTTTCATAGATGTCCCAATAGTTTCACAGATGTCCCAGTAGGTTAAAAGATGTCCCCATAGTTTCACAGATGTCCCAATAGTTAACAGATGTCCCAGTAGTTTTACAGATATCCCAGTAGGTTAACAGATGTCCCCATAGTTTCACAGATGTCCCACTAGTTTCATAGATGTGCCAATAGTTTCACAGATGTCCAGGAAGGTTAACAGATGTCCCCATAGTTTCACAGATGTCCCAATAGTTAACAGATGTCCCAGTAGTTTTACAGATATCCAAGTAGGTTAACAGATGTCCCCATAGTTTCACAGATGTACCAGTAGTTTCACAGATGTCCCAATAGTTTCACAGATTTCCCAATAGTTTCACATATGTCCCAGTAGTTTTACACATTTCCCAATAGTTTCACATATGTCCCATTAGTTTCACAGATGTCCCCATAGTTTCACAGATGTACCAGTAGTTTCACAGATGTCCCAATAGTTTCACAGATGTTCCAATAGTTTCACAGATGTCCCAATAGTTTCACATATGTCCCATTAGTTTCACAGATGACCCCATAGTTTCACAGATGTCCCAATAGTTTCACAGATGTCCCAATAGTTTCACCTATGTCCCATTTGTTTCACAGATGTCCCCATAGTTTCACAGATGTCCCAATAGTTTCACAGATGTACCAGTAGTTTCACGGATGTCCCAATAGTTTCACAGATGTCCCAATAGTTTCACAGATGTTCCAATAGTTTCACAGATGTCCCAATAGTTTCACATATGTCCCATTAGTTTCACAGATGACCCCATAGTTTCACAGATGTCCCAATAGTTTCACAGATGTCCCAATAGTTTCACCTATGTCCCATTTGTTTCACAGATGTCCCCATAGTTTCACAGATGTCCCAATAGTTTCACAGATGTACCAGTAGTTTCACGGATGTCCCAATAGTTTCACAGATGTCCCAATAGTTTCACAGATGTCCCAGAAGTTTTACAGACATCCCAGTAGGTTAACAGATGTCCCGATAGTTTCACAGATGTACCAGTAGTTTCACAGATCTCCCAATATTTTCACATATGTTCCATTAGTTTCACAGATGTCCCCATAGTTTCACAGATGTCCCAATAGTTTAACAGATGTCACAGTAGTTTCACAGATGTCCCAGTAGTTTCACAGATGTCCCAGTAGTTTCACAGATGTCCCAGTAGTTTAACAGATGTCCCAATAGTTTTACAGATGTCCCAGTAGGTTAACAGATGTCCCCATAGTTTCACAGATGTCCCACTAGTTTCATAGATGTCCCAATAGTTTCACAGATGTCCCAGTAAGTTAAAAGATGTCCCCATAGTTTCACAGATGTCCCAATAGTTAACAGATGTCCCAGTAGTTTTACAGATATCCCAGTAGGTTAACAGATGTCCCCATAGTTTCACAGATGTCCCACTAGTTTCATAGATGTGCCAATAGTTTCACAGATGTCCAGGAAGGTTAACAGATGTCCCCATAGTTTCACAGATGTCCCAATAGTTAACAGATGTCCCAGTAGTTTTACAGATATCCCAGTAGGTTAACAGATGTCCCCATAGTTTCACAGATGTACCAGTAGTTTCACAGATGTCCCAATAGTTTCACAGATTTCCCAATAGTTTCACATATGTCCCAGTAGTTTTACACATTTCCCAATAGTTTCACATATGTCCCATTAGTTTCACAGATGTCCCCATAGTTTCACAGATGTACCAGTAGTTTCACAGATGTCCCAATAGTTTCACAGATGTTCCAATAGTTTCACAGATGTCCCAATAGTTTCACATATGTCCCATTAGTTTCACAGATGACCCCATAGTTTCACAGATGTCCCAATAGTTTCACAGATGTCCCAATAGTTTCACCTATGTCCCATTTGTTTCACAGATGTCCCCATAGTTTCACAGATGTCCCAATAGTTTCACAGATGTACCAGTAGTTTCACGGATGTCCCAATAGTTTCACAGATGTCCCAATAGTTTCACAGATGTCCCAGAAGTTTTACAGACATCCCAGTAGGTTAACAGATGTCCCAATAGTTTCACAGATGTACCAGTAGTTTCACAGATCTCCCAATATTTTCACATATGTTCCATTAGTTTCACAGATGTCCCCATAGTTTCACAGATGTCCCAATAGTTTAACAGATGTCACAGTAGTTTCACAGATGTCCCAGTAGTTTCACAGATGTTCCAGTAGTTTCACAGATGTCCCAGTAGTTTAACAGATGTCCCAATAGTTTCCCAGATGTCCCAATAGTTTCACAGATATACCAGTATTTTAACAGATGTTCCAATAGTTTAACAGATGTCACAGTAGTTTCACAGATGTCCCAGTAGTTTCACAGATGTCCCAGTAGTTTCACAGATGTCCCAGTAGTTTAACAGATGTCCCAATAGTTTTACAGATGTCCCAGTAGGTTAACAGATGTCCCCATAGTTTCACAGATGTCCCACTAGTTTCATAGATGTCCCAATAGTTTCACAGATGTCCCAGTAGGTTAAAAGATGTCCCCATAGTTTCACAGATGTACCAGTAGTTTCACAGATGTCCCAATAGTTTCACAGATTTCCCAATAGTTTCACATATGTCCCAGTAGTTTTACACATTTCCCAATAGTTTCACATATGTCCCATTAGTTTCACAGATGTCCCCATAGTTTCACAGATGTACCAGTAGTTTCACAGATGTCCCAATAGTTTCACAGATGTTCCAATAGTTTCACAGATGTCCCAATAGTTTCACATATGTCCCATTAGTTTCACAGATGACCCCATAGTTTCACAGATGTCCCAATAGTTTCACAGATGTCCCAATAGTTTCACCTATGTCCCATTTGTTTCACAGATGTCCCCATAGTTTCACAGATGTCCCAATAGTTTCACAGATGTACCAGTAGTTTCACGGATGTCCCAATAGTTTCACAGATGTCCCAATAGTTTCACAGATGTCCCAGAAGTTTTACAGACATCCCAGTAGGTTAACAGATGTCCCGATAGTTTCACAGATGTACCAGTAGTTTCACAGATCTCCCAATATTTTCACATATGTTCCATTAGTTTCACAGATGTCCCCATAGTTTCACAGATGTCCCAATAGTTTAACAGATGTCACAGTAGTTTCACAGATGTCCCAGTAGTTTCACAGATGTCCCAGTAGTTTCACAGATGTCCCAGTAGTTTAACAGATGTCCCAATAGTTTTACAGATGTCCCAGTAGGTTAACAGATGTCCCCATAGTTTCACAGATGTCCCACTAGTTTCATAGATGTCCCAATAGTTTCACAGATGTCCCAGTAGGTTAAAAGATGTCCCCATAGTTTCACAGATGTCCCAATAGTTAAGAGATGTCCCAGTAGTTTTACAGATATCCCAGTAGGTTAACAGATGTCCCCATAGTTTCACAGATGTCCCACTAGTTTCATAGATGTGCCAATAGTTTCACAGATGTCCAGGAAGGTTAACAGATGTCCCCATAGTTTCACAGATGTCCCAATAGTTAACAGATGTCCCAGTAGTTTTACAGATATCCCAGTAGGTTAACAGATGTCCCCATAGTTTCACAGATGTACCAGTAGTTTCACAGATGTCCCAATAGTTTCACAGATTTCCCAATAGTTTCACATATGTCCCAGTAGTTTTACACATTTCCCAATAGTTTCACATATGTCCCATTAGTTTCACAGATGTCCCCATAGTTTCACAGATGTACCAGTAGTTTCACAGATGTCCCAATAGTTTCACAGATGTTCCAATAGTTTCACAGATGTCCCAATAGTTTCACATATGTCCCATTAGTTTCACAGATGACCCCATAGTTTCACAGATGTCCCAATAGTTTCACAGATGTCCCAATAGTTTCACCTATGTCCCATTTGTTTCACAGATGTCCCCATAGTTTCACAGATGTTCCAATAGTTTCACAGATGTACCAGTAGTTTCACGGATGTCCCAATAGTTTCACAGATGTCCCAATAGTTTCACAGATGTCCCAGAAGTTTTACAGACATCCCAGTAGGTTAACAGATGTCCCAATAGTTTCACAGATGTACCAGTAGTTTCACAGATCTCCCAATATTTTCACATATGTTCCATTAGTTTCACAGATGTCCCCATAGTTTCACAGATGTCCCAATAGTTTAACAGATGTCACAGTAGTTTCACAGATGTCCCAGTAGTTTCACAGATGTTCCAGTAGTTTCACAGATGTCCCAGTAGTTTAACAGATGTCCCAATAGTTTCCCAGATGTCCCAATAGTTTCACAGATATACCAGTATTTTAACAGATGTTCCAATAGTTTAACAGATGTCACAGTAGTTTCACAGATGTCCCAGTAGTTTCACAGATGTCCCAGTAGTTTCACAGATGTCCCAGTAGTTTAACAGATGTCCCAATAGTTTTACAGATGTCCCAGTAGGTTAACAGATGTCCCCATAGTTTCACAGATGTCCCACTAGTTTCATAGATGTCCCAATAGTTTCACAGATGTCCCAGTAGGTTAAAAGATGTCCCCATAGTTTCACAGATGTACCAGTAGTTTCACAGATGTCCCAATAGTTTCACAGATTTCCCAATAGTTTCACATATGTCCCAGTAGTTTTACACATTTCCCAATAGTTTCACATATGTCCCATTAGTTTCACAGATGTCCCCATAGTTTCACAGATGTACCAGTAGTTTCACAGATGTCCCAATAGTTTCACAGATGTTCCAATAGTTTCACAGATGTCCAAATAGTTTCACATATGTCCCATTAGTTTCACAGATGACCCCATAGTTTCACAGATGTCCCAATAGTTTCACAGATGTCCCAATAGTTTCACCTATGTCCCATTTGTTTCACAGATGTCCCCATAGTTTCACAGATGTCCCAATAGTTTCACAGATGTACCAGTAGTTTCACGGATGTCCCAATAGTTTCACAGATGTCCCAATAGTTTCACAGATGTCCCAGAAGTTTTACAGACATCCCAGTAGGTTAACAGATGTCCCGATAGTTTCACAGATGTACCAGTAGTTTCACAGATCTCCCAATATTTTCACATATGTTCCATTAGTTTCACAGATGTCCCCATAGTTTCACAGATGTCCCAATAGTTTAACAGATGTCACAGTAGTTTCACAGATGTCCCAGTAGTTTCACAGATGTCCCAGTAGTTTCACAGATGTCCCAGTAGTTTAACAGATGTCCCAATAGTTTTACAGATGTCCCAGTAGGTTAACAGATGTCCCCATAGTTTCACAGATGTCCCACTAGTTTCATAGATGTCCCAATAGTTTCACAGATGTCCCAGTAGGTTAAAAGATGTCCCCATAGTTTCACAGATGTCCCAATAGTTAACAGATGTCCCAGTAGTTTTACAGATATCCCAGTAGGTTAACAGATGTCCCCATAGTTTCACAGATGTCCCACTAGTTTCATAGATGTGCCAATAGTTTCACAGATGTCCAGGAAGGTTAACAGATGTCCCCATAGTTTCACAGATGTCCCAATAGTTAACAGATGTCCCAGTAGTTTTAC
The DNA here is from genome assembly GCF_048934315.1 of Petromyzon marinus. Lineage (NCBI taxonomy): Eukaryota > Metazoa > Chordata > Hyperoartia > Petromyzontiformes > Petromyzontidae > Petromyzon > Petromyzon marinus. The sequence continues at coordinate 99,549 of NW_027423189.1, forward strand.
AGATATCCCAGTAGGTTAACAGATGTCCCCATAGTTTCACAGATGTACCAGTCGTTTCACAGATGTCCCAATAGTTTCACAGATTTCCCAATAGTTTCACATATGTCCCAGTAGTTTTACACATTTCCCAATAGTTTCACATATGTCCCATTAGTTTCACAGATGTCCCCATAGTTTCACAGATGTACCAGTAGTTTCACAGATGTCCCAATAGTTTCACAGATGTTCCAATAGTTTCACAGATGTCCCAATAGTTTCACATATGTCCCATTAGTTTCACAGATGACCCCATAGTTTCACAGATGTCCCAATAGTTTCACAGATGTCCCAATAGTTTCACCTATGTCCCATTTGTTTCACAGATGTCCCCATAGTTTCACAGATGTCCCAATAGTTTCACAGATGTACCAGTAGTTTCACGGATGTCCCAATAGTTTCACAGATGTCCCAATAGTTTCACAGATGTCCCAGAAGTTTTACAGACATCCCAGTAGGTTAACAGATGTCCCGATAGTTTCAAAGATGTACCAGTAGTTTCACAGATCTCCCAATATTTTCACATATGTTCCATTAGTTTCACAGATGTCCCCATAGTTTCACAGATGTCCCAATAGTTTAACAGATGTCACAGTAGTTTCACAGATGTCCCAGTAGTTTCACAGATGTCCCAGTAGTTTCACAGATGTCCCAGTAGTTTAACAGATGTCCCAATAGTTTTACAGATGTCCCAGTAGGTTAACAGATGTCCCCATAGTTTGACAGATGTCCCACTAGTTTCATAGATGTCCCAATAGTTTCACAGATGTCCCAGTAGGTTAAAAGATGTCCCCATAGTTTCACAGATGTCCCAATAGTTAACAGATGTCCCAGTAGTTTCATAGATGTGCCAATAGTTTCACAGATGTCCAGGAAGGTTAACAGATGTCCCCATAGTTTCACAGATGTCCCAATAGTTAACAGATGTCCCAGTAGTTTTACAGATATCCCAGTAGGTTAACAGATGTCCCCATAGTTTCACAGATGTACCAGTAGTTTCACAGATGTCCCAATAGTTTCACAGATTTCCCAATAGTTTCACATATGTCCCAGTAGTTTTACACATTTCCCAATAGTTTCACATATGTCCCATTAGTTTCACAGATGTCCCCATAGTTTCACAGATGTACCAGTAGTTTCACAGATGTCCCAATAGTTTCACAGATGTTCCAATAGTTTCACAGATGTCCCAATAGTTTCACATATGTCCCATTAGTTTCACAGATGACCCCATAGTTTCACAGATGTCCCAATAGTTTCACAGATGTCCCAATAGTTTCACCTATGTCCCATTTGTTTCACAGATGTCCCCATAGTTTCACAGATGTCCCAATAGTTTCACAGATGTACCAGTAGTTTCACGGATGTCCCAATAGTTTCACAGATGTCCCAATAGTTTCACAGATGTCCCAGAAGTTTTACAGACATCCCAGTAGGTTAACAGATGTCCCGATAGTTTCACAGATGTACCAGTAGTTTCACAGATCTCCCAATATTTTCACATATGTTCCATTAGTTTCACAGATGTCCCCATAGTTTCACAGATGTCCCAATAGTTTAACAGATGTCACAGTAGTTTCACAGATGTCCCAGTAGTTTCACAGATGTCCCAGTAGTTTCACAGATGTCCCAGTAGTTTAACAGATGTCCCAATAGTTTTACAGATGTCCCAGTAGGTTAACAGATGTCCCCATAGTTTCACAGATGTCCCATTAGTTTCATAGATGTCCCAATAGTTTCACAGATGTCCCAGTAGGTTAAAAGATGTCCCCATAGTTTCACAGATGTACCAGTAGTTTCACAGATGTCCCAATAGTTTCACAGATGTCCCAATAGTTTCACAGATTTCCCAATAGTTTCACATATGTCCCAGTAGTTTTACACATTTCCCAATAGTTTCACATATGTCCCAATAGTTTCACAGATGTCCCAATAGTTTCACAGATGTCCCAGAAGTTTTACAGACATCCCAGTAGGTTAACAGATGTCCCGATAGTTTCACAGATGTACCAGTAGTTTCACAGATCTCCCAATATTTTCACATATGTTCCATTAGTTTCACAGATGTCCCCATAGTTTCACAGATGTCCCAATAGTTTAACAGATGTCACAGTAGTTTCACAGATGTCCCAGTAGTTTCACAGATGTCCCAGTAGTTTCACAGATGTCCCAGTAGTTTAACAGATGTCCCAATAGTTTTACAGATGTCCCAGTAGGTTAACAGATGTCCCCATAGTTTCACAGATGTCCCACTAGTTTCATAGATGTCCCAATAGTTTCACAGATGTCCCAGTAGGTTAAAAGATGTCCCCATAGTTTCACAGATGTCCCAATAGTTAACAGATGTCCCAGTAGTTTTACAGATATCCCAGTAGGTTAACAGATGTCCCCATAGTTTCACAGATGTCCCACTAGTTTCATAGATGTGCCAATAGTTTCACAGATGTCCAGGAAGGTTAACAGATGTCCCCATAGTTTCACAGATGTCCCAATAGTTAACAGATGTCCCAGTAGTTTTACAGATATCCCAGTAGGTTAACAGATGTCCCCATAGTTTCACAGATGTACCAGTCGTTTCACAGATGTCCCAATAGTTTCACAGATTTCCCAATAGTTTCACATATGTCCCAGTAGTTTTACACATTTCCCAATAGTTTCACATATGTCCCATTAGTTTCACAGATGTCCCCATAGTTTCACAGATGTACCAGTAGTTTCACAGATGTCCCAATAGTTTCACAGATGTTCCAATAGTTTCACAGATGTCCCAATAGTTTCACATATGTCCCATTAGTTTCACAGATGACCCCATAGTTTCACAGATGTCCCAATAGTTTCACAGATGTCCCAATAGTTTCACCTATGTCCCATTTGTTTCACAGATGTCCCCATAGTTTCACAGATGTCCCAATAGTTTCACAGATGTACCAGTAGTTTCACGGATGTCCCAATAGTTTCACAGATGTCCCAATAGTTTCACAGATGTCCCAGAAGTTTTACAGACATCCCAGTAGGTTAACAGATGTCCCGATAGTTTCAAAGATGTACCAGTAGTTTCACAGATCTCCCAATATTTTCACATATGTTCCATTAGTTTCACAGATGTCCCCATAGTTTCACAGATGTCCCAATAGTTTAACAGATGTCACAGTAGTTTCACAGATGTCCCAGTAGTTTCACAGATGTCCCAGTAGTTTCACAGATGTCCCAGTAGTTTAACAGATGTCCCAATAGTTTTACAGATGTCCCAGTAGGTTAACAGATGTCCCCATAGTTTGACAGATGTCCCACTAGTTTCATAGATGTCCCAATAGTTTCACAGATGTCCCAGTAGGTTAAAAGATGTCCCCATAGTTTCACAGATGTCCCAATAGTTAACAGATGTCCCAGTAGTTTCATAGATGTGCCAATAGTTTCACAGATGTCCAGGAAGGTTAACAGATGTCCCCATAGTTTCACAGATGTCCCAATAGTTAACAGATGTCCCAGTAGTTTTACAGATATCCCAGTAGGTTAACAGATGTCCCCATAGTTTCACAGATGTACCAGTAGTTTCACAGATGTCCCAATAGTTTCACAGATTTCCCAATAGTTTCACATATGTCCCAGTAGTTTTACACATTTCCCAATAGTTTCACATATGTCCCATTAGTTTCACAGATGTCCCCATAGTTTCACAGATGTACCAGTAGTTTCACAGATGTCCCAATAGTTTCACAGATGTTCCAATAGTTTCACAGATGTCCCAATAGTTTCACATATGTCCCATTAGTTTCACAGATGACCCCATAGTTTCACAGATGTCCCAATAGTTTCACAGATGTCCCAATAGTTTCACCTATGTCCCATTTGTTTCACAGATGTCCCCATAGTTTCACAGATGTCCCAATAGTTTCACAGATGTACCAGTAGTTTCACGGATGTCCCAATAGTTTCACAGATGTCCCAATAGTTTCACAGATGTCCCAGAAGTTTTACAGACATCCCAGTAGGTTAACAGATGTCCCGATAGTTTCACAGATGTACCAGTAGTTTCACAGATCTCCCAATATTTTCACATATGTTCCATTAGTTTCACAGATGTCCCCATAGTTTCACAGATGTCCCAATAGTTTAACAGATGTCACAGTAGTTTCACAGATGTCCCAGTAGTTTCACAGATGTCCCAGTAGTTTCACAGATGTCCCAGTAGTTTAACAGATGTCCCAATAGTTTTACAGATGTCCCAGTAGGTTAACAGATGTCCCCATAGTTTCACAGATGTCCCATTAGTTTCATAGATGTCCCAATAGTTTCACAGATGTCCCAGTAGGTTAAAAGATGTCCCCATAGTTTCACAGATGTACCAGTAGTTTCACAGATGTCCCAATAGTTTCACAGATGTCCCAATAGTTTCACAGATTTCCCAATAGTTTCACATATGTCCCAGTAGTTTTACACATTTCCCAATAGTTTCACATATGTCCCAGTAGTTTCACAGATGTCCCAGTAGTTTCACAGATGTCCCAGTAGTTTAACAGATGTCCCAATAGTTTTACAGATGTCCCAGTAGGTTAACAGATGTCCCCATAGTTTCACAGATGTCCCACTAGTTTCATAGATGTCCCAATAGTTTCACAGATGTCCCAGTAGGTTAAAAGATGTCCCCATAGTTTCACAGATGTCCCAATAGTTAACAGATGTCCCAGTAGTTTTACAGATATCCCAGTAGGTTAACAGATGTCCCCATAGTTTCACAGATGTCCCACTATTTTCATAGATGTGCCAATAGTTTCACAGATGTCCAGGAAGGTTAACAGATGTCCCCATAGTTTCACAGATGTCCCAATAGTTAACAGATGTCCCAGTAGTTTTACAGATATCCCAGTAGGTTAACAGATGTCCCCATAGTTTCACAGATGTACCAGTAGTTTCACAGATGTCCCAATAGTTTCACAGATTTCCCAATAGTTTCACATATGTCCCAGTAGTTTTACACATTTCCCAATAGTTTCACATATGTCCCATTAGTTTCACAGATGTCCCCATAGTTTCACAGATGTACCAGTAGTTTCACAGATGTCCCAATAGTTTCACAGATGTTCCAATAGTTTCACAGATGTCCCAATAGTTTCACATATGTCCCATTAGTTTCACAGATGACCCCATAGTTTCACAGATGTCCCAATAGTTTCACAGATGTCCCAATAGTTTCACCTATGTCCCATTTGTTTCACAGATGTCCCCATAGTTTCACAGATGTCCCAATAGTTTCACAGATGTACCAGTAGTTTCACGGATGTCCCAATAGTTTCACAGATGTCCCAATAGTTTCACAGATGTCCCAGAAGTTTTACAGACATCCCAGTAGGTTAACAGATGTCCCGATAGTTTCACAGATGTACCAGTAGTTTCACAGATCTCCCAATATTTTCACATATGTTCCATTAGTTTCACAGATGTCCCCATAGTTTCACAGATGTCCCAATAGTTTAACAGATGTCACAGTAGTTTCACAGATGTCCCAGTAGTTTCACAGATGTCCCAGTAGTTTCACAGATGTCCCAGTAGTTTAACAGATGTCCCAATAGTTTTACAGATGTCCCAGTAGGTTAACAGATGTCCCCATAGTTTCACAGATGTCCCACTAGTTTCATATATGTCCCAATAGTTTCACAGATGTCCCAGTAGGTTAAAAGATGTCCCCATAGTTTCACAGATGTCCCAATAGTTAACAGATGTCCCAGTAGTTTTACAGATATCCCAGTAGGTTAACAGATGTCCCCATAGTTTCACAGATGTCCCACTAGTTTCATAGATGTGCCAATAGTTTCACAGATGTCCAGGAAGGTTAACAGATGTCCCCATAGTTTCACAGATGTCCCAATAGTTAACAGATGTCCCAGTAGTTTTACAGATATCCCAGTAGGTTAACAGATGTCCCCATAAATTTTGATTTAAAGCTTTCGTGACTGCAGCAATTCATATTCTTAGTTTTTTCGGTAAAGTCACGTTGAAGAGAAACAACAAAATAACAAAATATATATAAAACAATAAAAAATTCTCACGACGTTTCGACCATAACTCAAACGGTCATCATCAGGTGTGTCGGTTTGCATAAATTTATTTTGAAAATGGCATATTTATTTATATATATAAAAAATAACGTTTGCGTCACGCGCAACGATTGGCTGTTTGCCAGGACTAGTCCATCTATTTTTTTGAAAAGAGGAGGGGGGAGACGAAATTTGTTTTTATGTATGCTGTCTGAAAGGCACTGTAAGCGTGAACAATCAATCAAGAACTGAAATGATTTATCAAATCTTTCCAATGATTGCTAAGATAGAATCCATCTTCTCGGTTGAAATTGTCTCTGTGTTTGTATATGTGGATAGCCTCATGAACGAATCTCTCATGGAAGCCAGATGGCTTACAAAGAACCTCCGTCTTGGAAAAGTCAATGGCATGTGAGCCTACTGAATTAGAACAATGATCTGCTACGGCCGAGGTGTTGGTCCTACCGTGTTTAAGGTCTGCTTTATGTTGTTTCTCTTCAACGTGACTTTACCGAAAAAACTAAGAAGATGTCCCCATAGTTTCACAGATGTACCAGTAGTTTCACAGATGTCCCAATAGTTTCACAGATTTCCCAATAGTTTCACATATGTCCCAGTAGTTTTACACATTTCCCAATAGTTTCACATATGTCCCATTAGTTTCACAGATGTCCCCATAGTTTCACAGATGTACCAGTAGTTTCACAGATGTCCCAATAGTTTCACAGATGTTCCAATAGTTTCACAGATGTCCCAATAGTTTCACATATGTCCCATTAGTTTCACAGATGACCCCATAGTTTCACAGATGTCCCAATAGTTTCACAGATGTCCCAATAGTTTCACCTATGTCCCATTTGTTTCACAGATGTCCCCATAGTTTCACAGATGTCCCAATAGTTTCACAGATGTTCCAGTAGTTTCACGGATGTCCCAATAGTTTCACAGATGTCCCAATAGTTTCACAGATGTCCCAGAAGTTTTACAGACATCCCAGTAGGTTAACAGATGTCCCGATAGTTTCACAGATGTACCAGTAGTTTCACAGATCTCCCAATATTTTCACATATGTTCCATTAGTTTCACAGATGTCCCCATAGTTTCACAGATGTCCCAATAGTTTAACAGATGTCACAGTAGTTTCACAGATGTCCCAGTAGTTTCACAGATGTTCCAGTAGTTTCACAGATGTCCCAGTAGTTTAACAGATGTCCCAATAGTTTTACAGATGTCCCAGTAGGTTAACAGATGTCCCCATAGTTTCACAGATGTCCCACTAGTTTCATAGATGTCCCAATAGTTTCACAGATGTCCCAGTAGGTTAAAAGATGTCCCCATAGTTTCACAGATGTCCCAATAGTTAACAGATGTCCCAGTAGTTTTACAGATATCCCAGTAGGTTAACAGATGTCCCCATAGTTTCACAGATGTCCCACTAGTTTCATAGATGTGCCAATAGTTTCACAGATGTCCAGGAAGGTTAACAGATGTCCCCATAGTTTCACAGATGTCCCAATAGTTAACAGATGTCCCAGTAGTTTTACAGATATCCCAGTAGGTTAACAGATGTCCCCATAGTTTCACAGATGTACCAGTAGTTTCACAGATGTCCCAATAGTTTCACAGATTTCCCAATAGTTTCACATATGTCCCAGTAGTTTTACACATTTCCCAATAGTTTCACATATGTCCCATTAGTTTCACAGATGTCCCCATAGTTTCACAGATGTACCAGTAGTTTCACAGATATCCCCATAGTTTCAGAGATGTTCCAATAGTTTCACAGATGTCCCAATAGTTTCACATATGTCCCATTAGTTTCACAGATGACCCCATAGTTTCACAGATGTCCCAATAGTTTCACAGATGTCCCAATAGTTTCACCTATGTCCCATTTGTTTCACAGATGTCCCCATAGTTTCACAGATGTCCCAATAGTTTCACAGATGTACCAGTAGTTTCACGGATGTCCCAATAGTTTCACAGATGTCCCAATAGTTTCACAGATGTCCCAGAAGTTTCACAGACATCCCAGTAGGTTAACAGATGTCCCGATAGTTTCACAGATGTACCAGTAGTTTCACAGATCTCCCAATATTTTCACATATGTTCCATTAGTTTTACACATTTCCCAATAGTTTCACATATGTCCCATTAGTTTCACAGATGTCCCCATAGTTTCACAGATGTACCAGTAGTTTCACAGATGTCCCAATAGTTTCAGAGATGTTCCAATAGTTTCACAGATGTCCCAATAGTTTCACATATGTCCCATTAGTTTCACAGATGACCCCATAGTTTCACAGATGTCCCAATAGTTTCACAGATGTCCCAATAGTTTCACCTATGTCCCATTTGTTTCACAGATGTCCCCATAGTTTCACAGATGTCCCAATAGTTTCACAGATGTACCAGTAGTTTCACGGATGTCCCAATAGTTTCACAGATGTCCCAATAGTTTCACAGATGTCCCAGAAGTTTTACAGACATCCCAGTAGGTTAACAGATGTCCCGATAGTTTCACAGATGTACCAGTAGTTTCACAGATCTCCCAATATTTTCACATATGTTCCATTAGTTTTACACATTTCCCAATAGTTTCACATATGTCCCATTAGTTTCACAGATGTCCCCATAGTTTCACAGATGTACCAGTAGTTTCACAGATGTCCCAATAGTTTCAGAGATGTTCCAATAGTTTCACAGATGTCCCAATAGTTTCACATATGTCCCATTAGTTTCACAGATGACCCCATAGTTTCACAGATGTCCCAATAGTTTCACAGATGTCCCAATAGTTTCACCTATGTCCCATTTGTTTCACAGATGTCCCCATAGTTTCACAGATGTCCCAATAGTTTCACAGATGTACCAGTAGTTTCACGGATGTCCCAATAGTTTCACAGATGTCCCAATAGTTTCACAGATGTCCCAGAAGTTTTACAGACATCCCAGTAGGTTAACAGATGTCCCGATAGTTTCACAGATGTACCAGTAGTTTCACAGATCTCCCAATATTTTCACATATGTTCCATTAGTTTCACAGATGTCCCCATAGTTTCACAGATGTCCCAATAGTTTAACAGATGTCCCAGTAGTTTTACAGATGTCCCAGTAGTTTCACACATGTCCCAGTAGTTTCACAGACGCCCCAATAGTTTCACATATGTCCCATTAGTTTTACAGATGTCCCCATAGTTTCACAGATGTCCCAGTAGTTTAACAGATGTCCCAATAGTTTCACAGATTTCCCTATAGTTTCACATATGTACCAGTAGTTTTACACATTTCCCAATAGTTTCACATATGTCCCATTAGTTTCACAGATGTCCCCATAGTTTCACAGATGTACCAGTAGTTTAACAGATGTTCCAATAGTTTAACAAATGTCCCAGTAGTTTCACAGATGTCCCAGTAGTTTCACAGATGTTCCAGTAGTTTCACAGATGTCCCAGTAGTTTAACAGATGTCCCAATAGTTTCACAGATGTCCCAGTAGGTTAACAGATATCCCCATAGTTTCACAGATGTACCAGTAGTTTCACAGATGTCCCAATAGTTTCACAGATGTCCCAATAGTTTCACAGATGTCCCAATAGTTTCCCATATGTCCCATTAGTTTCACAGATGACCCCATAGTTTCACAGATGTCCCAATAGTTTCACAGATGTCCCAATAGTTTCACCTATGTCCCATTTGTTTCACAGATGTCCCCATAGTTTCACAGATGTCCCAATAGTTTCACAGATGTACCAGTAGTTTCGCAGATGTCCCAATAGTTTCACAGATGTCCCAATAGTTTCACAGATGTCCCAGAAGTTTTACAGACATCCCAGTAGGTTAACAGATGTCCCGATAGTTTCACAGATTTCCCAATAGTTTCACATATGTACCAGTAATTTTACACATTTCCCAATAGTTTCACATATGTCCCATTAGTTTCACAGATGTCCCCATAGTTTCACAGATGTCCCAATAGTTTCCCAGATGTCCCAATAGTTTCACAGATATACCAGTAGTTTAACAGATGTTCCAATAGTTTAACAGATGTCACAGTAGTTTCACAGATGTACCAGTAGTTTCACGGATGTCCCAATAGTTTCACAGATGTCCCAATAGTTTCACAGATGTCCCAGAAGTTTTACAGACATCCCAGTAGGTTAACAGATGTCCCGATAGTTTCACAGATGTACCAGTAGTTTCACAGATCTCCCAATAGTTTCACATATGTCCCATTAGTTTCACAGATGTCCCCATAGTTTCACAGATGTCCCAATAGTTTAACAGATGTCCCAGTAGTTTTACAGATGTCCCAGTAGTTTCACACATGTCCCAGTAGTTTCACAGACGCCCCAATAGTTTCACATATGTCCCATTAGTTTTACAGATGTCCCCATAGTTTCACAGATGTCCCAGTAGTTTAACAGATGTCCCAATAGTTTCACAGATTTCCCTATAGTTTCACATATGTACCAGTAGTTTTACACATTTCCCAATAGTTTCACATATGTCCCATTAGTTTCACAGATGTCCCCATAGTTTCACAGATGTCCCAATAGTTTCCCAGATGTCCCAATAGTTTCACAGATTTACCAGTAGTTTAACAGATGTTCCAATAGTTTAACAGATGTCCCAGTAGTTTCACAGATGTCCCAGTAGTTTCACAGATGTCCCAGTAGTTTCACAGATGTCCCAGTAGTTTAACAGATGTCCCAATAGTTTTACAGATGTCCCAGTAGGTTAACAGATGTCCCCATAGTTTCACAGATGTCCCACTAGTTTCATAGATGTCCCAATAGTTTCACAGATGTCCCAGTAGGTTAAAAGATGTCCCCATAGTTTCACAGATGTCCCAATAGTTAACAGATGTCCCAGTAGTTTTACAGATATCCCAGTAGGTTAACAGATGTCCCCATAGTTTCACAGATGTCCCACTAGTTTCATAGATGTGCCAATAGTTTCACAGATGTCCAGGAAGGTTAACAGATGTCCCCATAGTTCCACAGATGTCCCAATAGTTAACAGATGTCCCAGTAGTTTTACAGATATCCCAGTAGGTTAACAGATGTCCCCATAGTTTCACAGATGTACCAGTAGTTTCACAGATGTCCCAATAGTTTCACAGATGTCCCAATAGTTTCACAGATTTCCCAATAGTTTCACATATGTCCCAGTAGTTTTACACATTTCCCAATAGTTTCACATATGTCCCATTAGTTTCACAGATGTCCCCATAGTTTCACAGATGTGCCAATAGTTTCCCAGATGTCCCAATAGTATCACAGATGTACCAGTAGTTTAACAGATGTTCCAATAGTTTAACAGATGTCCCAGTAGTTTCACAGATGTCCCAGTAGTTTCACAGATGTCACAGTAGTTTCACAGATGTCCCAGTAGTTTAACAGATGTCCCAATAGTTTCACAGATGTCCCAGTAGGTTAACAGATGTCCCGATAGTTTCACAGATGTCCCAGTAGTTTCACAGATGTCCCAGTAGTTTCACAGATGTCCCAATAGTTTCACAGATGTACCAGTAGTTTCACAGATGTCCCAATAGTTTCACAGATGTCTCAATAGTTTCACAGATGTCCCAGAAGTTTTACAGACATCCCAGTAGGTTAACAGATGTCCCGATAGTTTCACAGATGTACCAGTAGTTTCACAGATCTCCCAATAGTTTCACATATGTCCCATTAGTTTCACAGATGTCCCCATAGTTTCACAGATGTCCCAATAGTTTAACAGATGTCCCAGTAGTTTTACAGATGTCCCAGTAGGTTCACATATGTGCCAGTAGTTTTACAGATGTCCCAGTAGTTTCACAGATGTCCCAGTAGTTTCACAGATGTCCCAGTAGGTTAACAGATGTCCCCATAGTTTCGCAGATGTCCCAATAGTTAACAGATGTCCCAGTAGTTTTACAGATATCCCAGTAGGTTATCAGATGTCCCCATAGTTTCACAGATGTCCCAGTAGTTTCACAGATGTCCCAGTAGTTTCACAGATGTCCCAATAGTTTCACAGATGTACCAGTAGTTTCACAGATGTCCCAATAGTTTCACAGATGTCTCAATAGTTTCACAGATGTCCCAGAAGTTTTACAGACATCCCAGTAGGTTAACAGATGTCCCGATAGTTTCACAGATGTACCAGTAGTTTCACAGATCTCCCAATAGTTTCACATATGTCCCATTAGTTTCACAGATGTCCCCATAGTTTCACAGATGTCCCAATAGTTTAACAGATGTCCCAGTAGTTTTACAGATGTCCCAGTAGGTTCACATATGTGCCAGTAGTTTTACAGATGTCCCAGTAGTTTCACAGATGTCCCAGTAGTTTCACAGATGTCCCAGTAGGTTAACAGATGTCCCCATAGTTTCGCAGATGTCCCAATAGTTAACAGATGTCCCAGTAGTTTTACAGATATCCCAGTAGGTTATCAGATGTCCCCATAGTTTCACAGATGTACCAGTAGTTTCACACATGTCCCAATAGTTTCACAGATTTCCCAATAGTTTCACATATGTACCAGTAGTTTTACACATTTCCCAATAGTTTCACATATGTCCCATTAGTTTCACAGATGTCCCCATAGTTTCACAGATGTCCCATTAGTTTCCCAGATGTCCCAATAGTTTCACAGATGTACCAGTAGTTTAACAGATGTTCCAATAGTTTAACAGATGTCCCAGTAGTTTCACAGATGTCTCAGTAGTTTCACAGATGTCCCAGTAGTTTCACAGATGGCCCAGTAGGATAACAGATGTCCCCATAGTTTCACAGATGTCCCACTAGTTTCATAGATGTCCCAATAGTTTCACAGATGTCCGCATAGTTTCACAGATGTACCAGTAGTTTCACAGATGTCCCAATAGTTTCACAGATGTCCCAATAGTTTCACAGATGTCCCAATAGTTTCACATATGTCCCATTAGTTTCACAGATGACCCCATAGTTTCACAGATGTCCCAATAGTTTCACAGATGTCCCAATAGTTTCACCTATGTCCCATTTGTTTCACAGATGTCCCCATAGTTTCACAGATGTCCCAATAGTTTCACAGATGCCCCAGAAGTTTTACAGACATCCCAGTAGGTTAACAGATGTCCCGATAGTTTCACAGATGTACCAGTAGTTTCACAGATCTCCCAATAGTTTCACATACGTCCCATTAGTTTCACAGATGTCCCCATAGTTTCACAGATGTCCCAATAGTTTAACAGATGTCCCAGTAGTTTTACAGATGTCCCAGTAGTTTCACACATGTCCCAGTAGTTTCACAGATGCCCCAATAGTTTCACATATGTCCCATTAGTTTTACAGATGTCCCCATAGTTTCACAGATGTCCCCATAGTTTCACAGATGTACCAGTAGTTTCACAGATGTCCCAATAGTTTCACAGATGTCCCAATAGTTTTACAGATGTCCCAATAGTTTCACATATGTCCCATTAGTTTCACAGATGACCCCATAGTTTCACAGATGCCCCAATAGTTTCACAGATGTCCCAATAGTTTCACCTATGTCCCATTTGTTTCACAGATGTCCCCATAGTTTCACAGATGTCCCAATAGTTTCACAGATGTACCAGTAGTTTCACGGATGTCCCAATAGTTTCACAGATGTCCCAATAGTTTCACAGATGTCCCAGAAGTTTTACAGACATCCCAGTAGGTTAACAGATGTCCCGATAGTTTCACAGATGTACCAGTAGTTTCACAGATCTCCCAATAGTTTCACATATGTCCCATTAGTTTCACAGATGTCCCCATAGTTTCACAGATGTCCCAATAGTTTAACAGATGTCCCAGTAGTTTTACAGATATCCCAGTAGTTTCACACATGTCCCAGTAGTTTCACAGACGCCCCAATAGTTTCACATATGTCCCATTAGTTTTACAGATGTCCCCATAGTTTCACAGATGTCCCAGTAGTTTAACAGATGTCCCAATAGTTTCACAGATTTCCCTATAGTTTCACATATGTACCAGTAGTTTTACACATTTCCCAATAGTTTCACATATGTCCCATTAGTTTCACAGATGTCCCTATAGTTTCACAGATTTCCCAATAGTTTCCCAGATGTCCCAATAGTTTCACAGATTTACCAGTAGTTTAACAGATGTTCCAATAGTTTAACAGATGTCCCAGTAGTTTCACAGATGTCCCAGTAGTTTCACAGATGTCCCAGTAGTTTCACATATGTCCCAGTAGTTTAACAGATGTCCCAATAGTTTCACAGATGTCCCAGTAGGTTAACAGATGTCCCCATAGTTTCACAGATGTCCCACTAGTTTCATAGATGTGCCAATAGTTTCACAGATGTCCCAGTAGGTTAACAGATGTCCCCATAGTTTCACAGATGTCCCAATAGTTAACAGATGTCCCAGTAGTTTTACAGATATCCCAGTAGGTTAACAGATGTCCCCATAGTTTCACAGATGTCCCACTAGTTTCATAGATGTCCCAATAGTTTCACAGATGTCCCAGTAGGTTAAAAGATGTCCCCATAGTTTCACAGATGTCCCAATAGTTAACAGATGTCCCAGTAGTTTTACAGATATCCCAGTAGGTTAACAGATGTCCCCATAGTTTCACAGATGTCCCACTAGTTTCATAGATGTGCCAATAGTTTCACAGATGTCCAGGAAGGTTAACAGATGTCCCCATAGTTTCACAGATGTCCCAATAGTTAACAGATGTCCCAGTAGTTTTACAGATATCCCAGTAGGTTAACAGATGTCCCCATAGTTTCACAGATGTACCAGTAGTTTCACAGATGTCCCAATAGTTTCACAGATGTCCCAATAGTTTCACAGATTTCCCAATAGTTTCACATATGTCCCAGTAGTTTTACACATTTCCCAATAGTTTCACATATGTCCCATTAGTTTCACAGATGTCCCCATAGTTTCACAGATGTGCCAATAGTTTCCCAGATGTCCCAATAGTATCACAGATGTACCAGTAGTTTAACAGATGTTCCAATAGTTTAACAGATGTCCCAGTAGTTTCACAGATGTCCCAGTAGTTTCACAGATGTCACAGTAGTTTCACAGATGTCCCAGTAGTTTAACAGATGTCCCAATAGTTTCACAGATGTCCCAGTAGGTTAACAGATGTCCCGATAGTTTCACAGATGTCCCAGTAGTTTCACAGATGTCCCAGTAGTTTCACAGATGTCCCAATAGTTTCACAGATGTACCAGTAGTTTCACAGATGTCCCAATAGTTTCACAGATGTCCCAATAGTTTCACAGATGTCCCAGAAGTTTTACAGACATCCCAGTAGGTTAACAGATGTCCCGATAGTTTCACAGATGTACCAGTAGTTTCACAGATCTCCCAATAGTTTCACATATGTCCCATTAGTTTCACAGATGTCCCCATAGTTTCACAGATGTCCCAATAGTTTAACAGATGTCCCAGTAGTTTTACAGATGTCCCAGTAGGTTCACATATGTGCCAGTAGTTTTACAGATGTCCCAGTAGTTTCACAGATGTCCCAGTAGTTTCACAGATGTCCCAGTAGGTTAACAGATGTCCCCATAGTTTCGCAGATGTCCCAATAGTTAACAGATGTCCCAGTAGTTTTACAGATATCCCAGTAGGTTATCAGATGTCCCCATAGTTTCACAGATGTACCAGTAGTTTCACACATGTCCCAATAGTTTCACAGATTTCCCAATAGTTTCACATATGTACCAGTAGTTTTACACATTTCCCAATAGTTTCACATATGTCCCATTAGTTTCACAGATGTCCCCATAGTTTCACAGATGTCCCATTAGTTTCCCAGATGTCCCAATAGTTTCACAGATGTACCAGTAGTTTAACAGATGTTCCAATAGTTTAACAGATGTCCCAGTAGTTTCACAGATGTCTCAGTAGTTTCACAGATGTCCCAGTAGTTTCACAGATGGCCCAGTAGGATAACAGATGTCCCCATAGTTTCACAGATGTCCCACTAGTTTCATAGATGTCCCAATAGTTTCACAGATGTCCGCATAGTTTCACAGATGTACCAGTAGTTTCACAGATGTCCCAATAGTTTCACAGATGTCCCAATAGTTTCACAGATGTCCCAATAGTTTCACATATGTCCCATTAGTTTCACAGATGACCCCATAGTTTCACAGATGTCCCAATAGTTTCACAGATGTCCCAATAGTTTCACCTATGTCCCATTTGTTTCACAGATGTCCCCATAGTTTCACAGATGTCACAATAGTTTCACAGATGTCCCAGAAGTTTTACAGACATCCCAGTAGGTTAACAGATGTCCCGATAGTTTCACAGATGTACCAGTAGTTTCACAGATCTCCCAATAGTTTCACATACGTCCCATTAGTTTCACAGATGTCCCCATAGTTTCACAGATGTCCCAATAGTTTAACAGATGTCCCAGTAGTTTTACAGATGTCCCAGTAGTTTCACACATGTCCCAGTAGTTTCACAGATGCCCCAATAGTTTCACATATGTCCCATTAGTTTTACAGATGTCCCCATAGTTTCACAGATGTCCCCATAGTTTCACAGATGTACCAGTAGTTTCACAGATGTCCCAATAGTTTCACAGATGTCCCAATAGTTTCACAGATGTCCCAATAGTTTCACATATGTCCCATTAGTTTCACAGATGACCCCATAGTTTCACAGATGCCCCAATAGTTTCACAGATGTCCCAATAGTTTCACCTATGTCCCATTTGTTTCACAGATGTCCCCATAGTTTCACAGATGTCCCAATAGTTTCACAGATGTACCAGTAGTTTCACGGATGTCCCAATAGTTTCACAGATGTCCCAATAGTTTCACAGATGTCCCAGAAGTTTTACAGACATCCCAGTAGGTTAACAGATGTCCCGATAGTTTCACAGATGTACCAGTAGTTTCACAGATCTCCCAATAGTTTCACATATGTCCCATTAGTTTCACAGATGTCCCCATAGTTTCACAGATGTCCCAATAGTTTAACAGATGTCCCAGTAGTTTTACAGATATCCCAGTAGTTTCACACATGTCCCAGTAGTTTCACAGACGCCCCAATAGTTTCACATATGTCCCATTAGTTTTACAGATGTCCCCATAGTTTCACAGATGTCCCAGTAGTTTAACAGATGTCCCAATAGTTTCACAGATTTCCCTATAGTTTCACATATGTACCAGTAGTTTTACACATTTCCCAATAGTTTCACATATGTCCCATTAGTTTCACAGATGTCCCCATAGTTTCACAGATTTCCCAATAGTTTCCCAGATGTCCCAATAGTTTCACAGATTTACCAGTAGTTTAACAGATGTTCCAATAGTTTAACAGATGTCCCAGTAGTTTCACAGATGTCCCAGTAGTTTCACAGATGTCCCAGTAGTTTCACATATGTCCCAGTAGTTTAACAGATGTCCCAATAGTTTCACAGATGTCCCAGTAGGTTAACAGATGTCCCCATAGTTTCACAGATGTCCCACTAGTTTCATAGATGTGCCAATAGTTTCACAGATGTCCCAGTAGGTTAACAGATGTCCCCATAGTTTCACAGATGTCCCAATAGTTAACAGATGTCCCAGTAGTTTTACAGATATCCCAGTAGGTTAACAGATGTCCCCATAGTTTCACAGATGTCCCAATAGTTTCACAGATGTCCCAATAGTTTCACATATGTCCCATTAGTTTCACAGATGACCCCATAGTTTCACAGATGCCCCAATAGTTTCACAGATGTCCCAATAGTTTCACCTATGTCCCATTTGTTTCACAGATGTCCCCATAGTTTCACAGATGTCCCAATAGTTTCACAGATGTACCAGTAGTTTCACGGATGTCCCAATAGTTTCACAGATGTCCCAATAGTTTCACAGATGTCCCAGAAGTTTTACAGACATCCCAGTAGGTTAACAGATGTCCCGATAGTTTCACAGATGTACCAGTAGTTTCACAGATCTCCCAATAGTTTCACATATGTCCCATTAGTTTCACAGATGTCCCCATAGTTTCACAGATGTCCCAATAGTTTAACAGATGTCCCAGTAGTTTTACAGATATCCCAGTAGTTTCACACATGTCCCAGTAGTTTCACAGACGCCCCAATAGTTTCACATATGTCCCATTAGTTTTACAGATGTCCCCATAGTTTCACAGATGTCCCAGTAGTTTAACAGATGTCCCAATAGTTTCACAGATTTCCCTATAGTTTCACATATGTACCAGTAGTTTTACACATTTCCCAATAGTTTCACATATGTCCCATTAGTTTCACAGATGTCCCCATAGTTTCACAGATTTCCCAATAGTTTCCCAGATGTCCCAATAGTTTCACAGATTTACCAGTAGTTTAACAGATGTTCCAATAGTTTAACAGATGTCCCAGTAGTTTCACAGATGTCCCAGTAGTTTCACAGATGTCCCAGTAGTTTCACATATGTCCCAGTAGTTTAACAGATGTCCCAATAGTTTCACAGATGTCCCAGTAGGTTAACAGATGTCCCCATAGTTTCACAGATGTCCCACTAGTTTCATAGATGTGCCAATAGTTTCACAGATGTCCCAGTAGGTTAACAGATGTCCCCATAGTTTCACAGATGTCCCAATAGTTAACAGATGTCCCAGTAGTTTTACAGATATCCCAGTAGGTTAACAGATGTCCCCATAGTTTCACAGATGTCCCACTAGTTTCATAGATGTCCCAATAGTTTCACAGATGTCCCAGTAGGTTAAAAGATGTCCCCATAGTTTCACAGATGTCCCAATAGTTAACAGATGTCCCAGTAGTTTTACAGATATCCCAGTAGGTTAACAGATGTCCCCATAGTTTCACAGATGTCCCACTAGTTTCATAGATGTGCCAATAGTTTCACAGATGTCCAGGAAGGTTAACAGATGTCCCCATAGTTTCACAGATGTCCCAATAGTTAACAGATGTCCCAGTAGTTTTACAGATATCCCAGTAGGTTAACAGATGTCCCCATAGTTTCACAGATGTACCAGTAGTTTCACAGATGTCCCAATAGTTTCACAGATGTCCCAATAGTTTCACAGATTTCCCAATAGTTTCACATATGTCCCAGTAGTTTTACACATTTCCCAATAGTTTCACATATGTCCCATTAGTTTCACAGATGTCCCCATAGTTTCACAGATGTGCCAATAGTTTCCCAGATGTCCCAATAGTATCACAGATGTACCAGTAGTTTAACAGATGTTCCAATAGTTTAACAGATGTCCCAGTAGTTTCACAGATGTCCCAGTAGTTTCACAGATGTCACAGTAGTTTCACAGATGTCCCAGTAGTTTAACAGATGTCCCAATAGTTTCACAGATGTCCCAGTAGGTTAACAGATGTCCCGATAGTTTCACAGATGTCCCAGTAGTTTCACAGATGTCCCAGTAGTTTCACAGATGTCCCAATAGTTTCACAGATGTACCAGTAGTTTCACAGATGTCCCAATAGTTTCACAGATGTCCCAATAGTTTCACAGATGTCCCAGAAGTTTTACAGACATCCCAGTAGGTTAACAGATGTCCCGATAGTTTCACAGATGTACCAGTAGTTTCACAGATCTCCCAATAGTTTCACATATGTCCCATTAGTTTCACAGATGTCCCCATAGTTTCACAGATGTCCCAATAGTTTAACAGATGTCCCAGTAGTTTTACAGATGTCCCAGTAGGTTCACATATGTGCCAGTAGTTTTACAGATGTCCCAGTAGTTTCACAGATGTCCCAGTAGTTTCACAGATGTCCCAGTAGGTTAACAGATGTCCCCATAGTTTCGCAGATGTCCCAATAGTTAACAGATGTCCCAGTAGTTTTACAGATATCCCAGTAGGTTATCAGATGTCCCCATAGTTTCACAGATGTACCAGTAATTTCACACATGTCCCAATAGTTTCACAGATTTCCCAATAGTTTCACATATGTACCAGTAGTTTTACACATTTCCCAATAGTTTCACACATGTCCCATTAGTTTCACAGATGTCCCCATAGTTTCACAGATGTCCCATTAGTTTCCCAGATGTCCCAATAGTTTCACAGATGTACCAGTAGTTTAACAGATGTTCCAATAGTTTAACAGATGTCCCAGTAGTTTCACAGATGTCTCAGTAGTTTCACAGATGTCCCAGTAGTTTCACAGATGGCCCAATAGGATAACAGATGTCCCCATAGTTTCACAGATGTCCCACTAGTTTCATAGATGTCCCAATAGTTTCACAGATGTCCGCATAGTTTCACAGATGTACCAGTAGTTTCACAGATGTCCCAATAGTTTCACAGATGTCCCAATAGTTTCACAGATGTCCCAATAGTTTCACATATGTCCCATTAGTTTCACAGATGACCCCATAGTTTCACAGATGTCCCAATAGTTTCACAGATGTCCCAATAGTTTCACCTATGTCCCATTTGTTTCACAGATGTCCCCATAGTTTCACAGATGTCCCAATAGTTTCACAGATGTCCCAGAAGTTTTACAGACATCCCAGTAGGTTAACAGATGTCCCGATAGTTTCACAGATGTACCAGTAGTTTCACAGATCTCCCAATAGTTTCACATACGTCCCATTAGTTTCACAGATGTCCCCATAGTTTCACAGATGTCCCAATAGTTTAACAGATGTCCCAGTAGTTTTACAGATGTCCCAGTAGTTTCACACATGTCCCAGTAGTTTCACAGATGCCCCAATAGTTTCACATATGTCCCATTAGTTTTACAGATGTCCCCATAGTTTCACAGATGTCCCCATAGTTTCACAGATGTACCAGTAGTTTCACAGATGTCCCAATAGTTTCACAGATGTCCCAATAGTTTCACAGATGTCCCAATAGTTTCACATATGTCCCATTAGTTTCACAGATGACCCCATAGTTTCACAGATGTCCCAATAGTTTCACAGATGTCCCAATAGTTTCACCTATGTCCCATTTGTTTCACAGATGTCCCCATAGTTTCACAGATGTCCCAATAGTTTCACAGATGTACCAGTAGTTTCACGGATGTCCCAATAGTTTCACAGATGTCCCAATAGTTTCACAGATGTCCCAGAAGTTTTACAGACATCCCAGTAGGTTAACAGATGTCCCGATAGTTTCACAGATGTACCAGTAGTTTCACAGATCTCCCAATAGTTTCACATATGTCCCATTAGTTTCACAGATGTCCCCATAGTTTCACAGATGTCCCAATAGTTTAACAGATGTCCCAGTAGTTTTACAGATATCCCAGTAGTTTCACACATGTCCCAGTAGTTTCACAGACGCCCCAATAGTTTCACATATGTCCCATTAGTTTTACAGATGTCCCCATAGTTTCACAGATGTCCCAGTAGTTTAACAGATGTCCCAATAGTTTCACAGATTTCCCTATAGTTTCACATATGTACCAGTAGTTTTACACATTTCCCAATAGTTTCACATATGTCCCATTAGTTTCACAGATGTCCCCATAGTTTCACAGATGTCCCAATAGTTTCCCAGATGTCCCAATAGTTTCACAGATTTACCAGTAGTTTAACAGATGTTCCAATAGTTTAACAGATGTCCCAGTAGTTTCACAGATGTCCCAGTAGTTTCACAGATGTCCCAGTAGTTTCACATATGTCCCAGTAGTTTAACAGATGTCCCAATAGTTTCACAGATGTCCCAGTAGGTTAACAGATGTCCCCATAGTTTCACAGATGTCCCACTAGTTTCATAGATGTGCCAATAGTTTCACAGATGTCCCAGTAGGTTAACAGATGTCCCCATAGTTTCACAGATGTCCCAATAGTTAACAGATGTCCCAGTAGTTTTACAGATATCCCAGTAGGTTAACAGATGTCCCCATAGTTTCACAGATGTACCAGTAGTTTCACAGATGTCCCAATAGTTTCACAGATGTCCCAATAGTTTCACAGATTTCCCAATAGTTTCACATATGTCCCAGTAGTTTTACACATTTCCCAATAGTTTCACATATGTCCCATTAGTTTCACAGATGTCCCCATAGTTTCACAGATGTGCCAATAGTTTCCCAGATGTCCCAAAAGTTTCAAAGATGTACCAGTAGTTTAACAGATGTTCCAATAGTTTAACAGATGTCCCAGTAGTTTCACAGATGTCCCAATAGTTTCACAGATTTCCGCATAGTTTCACAGATGTACAAGTAGTTTCACAGATGTCCCAATAGTTTCACAGATGTCCCAATAGTTTCACAGATTTCCCAATAGTTTCACATATGTCCCATTAGTTTCACAGATGACCCCATAATTTCACAGATGTCCCAATAGTTTCACAGATGTCCCAATAGTTTCACCTATGTCCCATTTGTTTCACAGATGTCCCCATAGTTTCACAGATGTCCCAATAGTTTCACAGATGTACCAGTAGTTTCACAGATGTCCCAATAGTTTCACAGATGTCCCAATAGTTTCACAGATGTCCCAGAAGTTTTACAGACATCCCAGTAGGTTAACAGATGTCCCGATAGTTTCACAGATGTACCAGTAGTTTCACAGATCTCCCAATAGTTTCACATACGTCCCATTAGTTTCACAGATGTCCCCATAGTTTCACAGATGTCCCAATAGTTTAACAGATGTCCCAGTAGTTTTACAGATGTCCCAGTAGTTTCACACATGTCCCAGTAGTTTCACAGACGCCCCAATAGTTTCACATATGTCCCATTAGTTTTACAGATGTCCCCATAGTTTCACAGATGTACCAGTAGTTTCACAGATGTCCCAATAGTTTCACAGATGTCCCAATAGTTTCACAGATGTCCCAATAGTTTCACAAATGTCCCATTAGTTTCACAGATGACCCCATAGTTTCACAGATGTCCCAATAGTTTCACAGATGTCCCAATAGTTTCACCTATGTCCCATTTGTTTCACAGATGTCCCCATAGTTTCACAGATGTCCCAATAGTTTCACAGATGTACCAGTAGTTTCACGGATGTCCCAATAGTTTCACAGATGTACCAGTAGTTTCACAGATCTCCCAATAGTTTCACATATGTCCCATTAGTTTCACAGATGTCCCCATAGTTTCACAGATGTCCCAATAGTTTAACAGATGTCCCAGTAGTTTTACAGATGTCCCAGTAATTTCACACATGTCCCAGTAGTTTCACAGATGCCCCAATAGTTTCACATATGTCCCATTAGTTTTACAGATGTCCCCATAGTTTCACAGATGTCCCAGTAGTTTAACAGATGTCCCAATAGTTTCACAGATTTCCCTATAGTTTCACATATGTACCAGTAGTTTTACACATTTCCCAATAGTTTCACATATGTCCCATTAGTTTCACAGATGTCCCCATAGTTTCACAGATGTCCCAATAGTTTCCCAGATGTCCCAATAGTTTCACAGATTTACCAGTAGTTTAACAGATGTTCCAATAGTTTAACAGATGTCCCAGTAGTTTCACAGATGTCCCAGTAGTTTCACAGATGTCCCAGTAGTTTCACATATGTCCCAGTAGTTTAACAGATGTCCCAATAGTTTCACAGATGTCCCAGTAGGTTAACAGATGTCCCCATAGTTTCACAGATGTCCCACTAGTTTCATAGATGTGCCAATAGTTTCACAGATGTCCCAGTAGGTTAACAGATGTCCCCATAGTTTCACAGATGTCCCAATAGTTAACAGATGTCCCAGTAGTTTTACAGATATCCCAGTAGGTTAACAGATGTCCCCATAGTTTCACAGATGTACCAGTAGTTTCACAGATGTCCCAATAGTTTCACAGATGTCCCAATAGTTTCACAGATTTCCCAATAGTTTCACATATGTCCCAGTAGTTTTACACATTTCCCAATAGTTTCACATATGTCCCATTAGTTTCACAGATGACCCCATAGTTTCACAGATGTCCCAATAGTTTCACAGATGTCCCAATAGTTTCACCTATGTCCCATTTGTTTCACAGATGTCCCCATAGTTTCACAGATGTCCCAATAGTTTCACAGATGTACCAGTAGTTTCACGGATGTCCCAATAGTTTCACAGATGTCCCAATAGTTTCACAGATGTCCCAGAAGTTTTACAGACATCCCAGTAGGTTAACAGATGTCCCGATAGTTTCACAGATGTACCAGTAGTTTCACAGATCTCCCAATAGTTTCACATATGTCCCATTAGTTTCACAGATGTCCCCATAGTTTCACAGATGCCCCAATAGTTTAACAGATGTCCCAGTAGTTTTACAGATATCCCAGTAGTTTCACACATGTCCCAGTAGTTTCACAGACGCCCCAATAGTTTCACATATGTCCCATTAGTTTTACAGATGTCCCCATAGTTTCACAGATGTCCCAGTAGTTTAACAGATGTCCCAATAGTTTCACAGATTTCCCTATAGTTTCACATATGTACCAGTAGTTTTACACATTTCCCAATAGTTTCACATATGTCCCATTAGTTTCACAGATGTCCCCATAGTTTCACAGATGTCCCAATAGTTTCCCAGATGTCCCAATAGTTTCACAGATTTACCAGTAGTTTAACAGATGTTCCAATAGTTTAACAGATGTCCCAGTAGTTTCACAGATGTCCCAGTAGTTTCACAGATGTCCCAGTAGTTTCACAGATGTCCCAGTAGTTTCACATATGTCCCAGTAGTTTAACAGATGTCCCAATAGTTTCACAGATGTCCCAGTAGGTTAATAGATGTCCCCATAGTTTCACAGATGTCCCACTAGTTTCATAGATGTGCCAATAGTTTCACAGATGTCCCAGTAGGTTAACAGATGTCCCCATAGTTTCACAGATGTCCCAATAGTTAACAGATGTCCCAGTAGTTTTACAGATATCCCAGTAGGTTAACAGATGTCCCCATAGTTTCACATATGTCCCATTAGTTTCACAGATGTCCCCATAGTTTCACAGATGTCCCAATAGTTTAACAGATGTCCCAGTAGTTTTACAGATATCCCAGTAGTTTCACACATGTCCCAGTAGTTTCACAGACGCCCCAATAGTTTCACATATGTCCCATTAGTTTTACAGATGTCCCCATAGTTTCACAGATGTCCCAGTAGTTTAACAGATGTCCCAATAGTTTCACAGATTTCCCTATAGTTTCACATATGTACCAGTAGTTTTACACATTTCCCAATAGTTTCACATATGTCCCATTAGTTTCACAGATGTCCCCATAGTTTCACAGATGTCCCAATAGTTTCCCAGATGTCCCAATAGTTTCACAGATTTACCAGTAGTTTAACAGATGTTCCAATAGTTTAACAGATGTCCCAGTAGTTTCACAGATGTCCCAGTAGTTTCACAGATGTCCCAGTAGTTTCACATATGTCCCAGTAGTTTAACAGATGTCCCAATAGTTTCACAGATGTCCCAGTAGGTTAACAGATGTCCCCATAGTTTCACAGATGTCCCACTAGTTTCATAGATGTGCCAATAGTTTCACAGATGTCCCAGTAGGTTAACAGATGTCCCCATAGTTTCACAGATGTCCCAATAGTTAACAGATGTCCCAGTAGTTTTACAGATATCCCAGTAGGTTAACAGATGTCCCCATAGTTTCACAGATGTACCAGTAGTTTCACAGATGTCCCAATAGTTTCACAGATGTCCCAATAGTTTCACAGATTTCCCAATAGTTTCACATATGTCCCAGTAGTTTTACACATTTCCCAATAGTTTCACATATGTCCCATTAGTTTCACAGATGTCCCCATAGTTTCACAGATGTGCCAATAGTTTCCCAGATGTCCCAAAAGTTTCAAAGATGTACCAGTAGTTTAACAGATGTTCCAATAGTTTAACAGATGTCCCAGTAGTTTCACAGATGTCCCAATAGTTTCACAGATTTCCGCATAGTTTCACAGATGTACAAGTAGTTTCACAGATGTCCCAATAGTTTCACAGATGTCCCAATAGTTTCACAGATTTCCCAATAGTTTCACATATGTCCCATTAGTTTCACAGATGACCCCATAATTTCACAGATGTCCCAATAGTTTCACAGATGTCCCAATAGTTTCACCTATGTCCCATTTGTTTCACAGATGTCCCCATAGTTTCACAGATGTCCCAATAGTTTCACAGATGTACCAGTAGTTTCACAGATGTCCCAATAGTTTCACAGATGTCCCAATAGTTTCACAGATGTCCCAGAAGTTTTACAGACATCCCAGTAGGTTAACAGATGTCCCGATAGTTTCACAGATGTACCAGTAGTTTCACAGATCTCCCAATAGTTTCACATACGTCCCATTAGTTTCACAGATGTCCCCATAGTTTCACAGATGTCCCAATAGTTTAACAGATGTCCCAGTAGTTTTACAGATGTCCCAGTAGTTTCACACATGTCCCAGTAGTTTCACAGATGCCCCAATAGTTTCACATATGTCCCATTAGTTTTACAGATGTCCCCATAGTTTCACAGATGTACCAGTAGTTTCACAGATGTCCCAATAGTTTCACAGATGTCCCAATAGTTTCACAGATGTCCCAATAGTTTCACAAATGTCCCATTAGTTTCACAGATGACCCCATAGTTTCACAGATGTCCCAATAGTTTCACAGATGTCCCAATAGTTTCACCTATGTCCCATTTGTTTCACAGATGTCCCCATAGTTTCACAGATGTCCCAATAGTTTCACAGATGTACCAGTAGTTTCACGGATGTCCCAATAGTTTCACAGATGTACCAGTAGTTTCACAGATCTCCCAATAGTTTCACATATGTCCCATTAGTTTCACAGATGTCCCCATAGTTTCACAGATGTCCCAATAGTTTAACAGATGTCCCAGTAGTTTTACAGATGTCCCAGTAATTTCACACATGTCCCAGTAGTTTCACAGATGCCCCAATAGTTTCACATATGTCCCATTAGTTTTTCAGATGTCCCCATAGTTTCACAGATGTCCCAGTAGTTTAACAGATGTCCCAATAGTTTCACAGATTTCCCTATAGTTTCACATATGTACCAGTAGTTTTACACATTTCCCAATAGTTTCACATATGTCCCATTAGTTTCACAGATGTCCCCATAGTTTCACAGATGTCCCAATAGTTTCCCAGATGTCCCAATAGTTTCACAGATTTACCAGTAGTTTAACAGATGTTCCAATAGTTTAACAGATGTCCCAGTAGTTTCACAGATGACCCCATAGTTTCACAGATGTCCCAATAGTTTCACAGATGTCCCAATAGTTTCACCTATGTCCCATTTGTTTCACAGATGTCCCCATAGTTTCACAGATGTCCCAATAGTTTCACAGATGTACCAGTAGTTTCACGGATGTCCCAATAGTTTCACAGATGTACCAGTAGTTTCACAGATCTCCCAATAGTTTCACATATGTCCCATTAGTTTCACAGATGTCCCCATAGTTTCACAGATGTCCCAATAGTTTAACAGATGTCCCAGTAGTTTTACAGATGTCCCAGTAATTTCACACATGTCCCAGTAGTTTCACAGATGCCCCAATAGTTTCACATATGTCCCATTAGTTTTACAGATGTCCCCATAGTTTCACAGATGTCCCAGTAGTTTAACAGATGTCCCAATAGTTTCACAGATTTCCCTATAGTTTCACATATGTACCAGTAGTTTTACACATTTCCCAATAGTTTCACATATGTCCCATTAGTTTCACAGATGTCCCCATAGTTTCACAGATGTCCCAATAGTTTCCCAGATGTCCCAATAGTTTCACAGATTTACCAGTAGTTTAACAGATGTTCCAATAGTTTAACAGATGTCCCAGTAGTTTCACAGATGTCCCAGTAGTTTCACAGATGTCCCAGTAGTTTCACATATGTCCCAGTAGTTTAACAGATGTCCCAATAGTTTCACAGATGTCCCAGTAGGTTAACAGATGTCCCCATAGTTTCACAGATGTCCCACTAGTTTCATAGATGTGCCAATAGTTTCACAGATGTCCCAGTAGGTTAACAGATGTCCCCATAGTTTCACAGATGTCCCAATAGTTAACAGATGTCCCAGTAGTTTTACAGATATCCCAGTAGGTTAACAGATGTCCCCATAGTTTCACAGATGTACCAGTAGTTTCACAGATGTCCCAATAGTTTCACAGATGTCCCAATAGTTTCACAGATTTCCCAATAGTTTCACATATGTCCCAGTAGTTTTACACATTTCCCAATAGTTTCACATATGTCCCATTAGTTTCACAGATGACCCCATAGTTTCACAGATGTCCCAATAGTTTCACAGATGTCCCAATAGTTTCACCTATGTCCCATTTGTTTCACAGATGTCCCCATAGTTTCACAGATGTCCCAATAGTTTCACAGATGTACCAGTAGTTTCACGGATGTCCCAATAGTTTCACAGATGTCCCAATAGTTTCACAGATGTCCCAGAAGTTTTACAGACATCCCAGTAGGTTAACAGATGTCCCGATAGTTTCACAGATGTACCAGTAGTTTCACAGATCTCCCAATAGTTTCACATATGTCCCATTAGTTTCACAGATGTCCCCATAGTTTCACAGATGCCCCAATAGTTTAACAGATGTCCCAGTAGTTTTACAGATATCCCAGTAGTTTCACACATGTCCCAGTAGTTTCACAGACGCCCCAATAGTTTCACATATGTCCCATTAGTTTTACAGATGTCCCCATAGTTTCACAGATGTCCCAGTAGTTTAACAGATGTCCCAATAGTTTCACAGATTTCCCTATAGTTTCACATATGTACCAGTAGTTTTACACATTTCCCAATAGTTTCACATATGTCCCATTAGTTTCACAGATGTCCCCATAGTTTCACAGATGTCCCAATAGTTTCCCAGATGTCCCAATAGTTTCACAGATTTACCAGTAGTTTAACAGATGTTCCAATAGTTTAACAGATGTCCCAGTAGTTTCACAGATGTCCCAGTAGTTTCACAGATGTCCCAGTAGTTTCACATATGTCCCAGTAGTTTAACAGATGTCCCAATAGTTTCACAGATGTCCCAGTAGGTTAATAGATGTCCCCATAGTTTCACAGATGTCCCACTAGTTTCATAGATGTGCCAATAGTTTCACAGATGTCCCAGTAGGTTAACAGATGTCCCCATAGTTTCACAGATGTCCCAATAGTTAACAGATGTCCCAGTAGTTTTACAGATATCCCAGTAGGTTAACAGATGTCCCCATAGTTTCACAGATGTACCAGTAGTTTCACAGATGTCCCAATAGTTTCACAGATGTCCCAATAGTTTCACAGATTTCCCAATAGTTTCACATATGTCCCAGTAGTTTTACACATTTCCCAATAGTTTCACATATGTCCCATTAGTTTCACAGATGTCCCCATAGTTTCACAGATGTGCCAATAGTTTCCCAGATGTCCCAAAAGTTTCACAGATGTACCAGTAGTTTAACAGATGTTCCAATAGTTTAACAGATGTCCCAGTAGTTTCACAGATGTCCCAATAGTTTCACAGATGTCCCAGTAGGTTAACAGATGTCCCAGTAGTTTCACAGATGTCCCAATAGTTTCACAGATATACCAGTAGTTTCACAGATGTCCCAATAGTTTCACAGATGTCCCAGAAGTTTTACAGACATGCCAGTAGGTTAACAGATGTCCCGATAGTTTCACAGATGTACCAGTAGTTTCACAAACCTCCCAATAGTTTCACATATGTCCCATTAGTTTCACAGATGTCCCCATAGTTTCACAGATGTCCCAATAGTTTAACAGATGTCCCAGTAGTTTTACAGATGTCCCAGTAGTTTCACACATGTCCCAGTAGTTTCACAGACGACCCAATAGTTTCACATATGTCCCATTAGTTTTACAGATGTCCCCATAGTTTCACAGATGTCCCAGTAGTTTAACAGATGTCCCAATAGTTTCACAGATTTCCCAATAGTTTCACATATGTACCAGTAGTTTTACACATTTCCCAATAGTTTCACATATGTCCCATTAGTTTCACAGATGTCCACATAGTTTCCCAGATGTCCCAATAGTTTCACAGATGTAACAGTAGTTTAACAGATGTTCCAATAGTTTAACAGATGTCCCAGTAGTTTAACAGATGTTCCAATAGTTTAACAGATGTCCCAGTAGTTTCACAGATGTCCCAGTAGTTTCACAGATGTCCACATAGTTTCACAGATGTCCCAATAGTTTCCCAGATGTCCCAATAGTTTCACAGATATACCAGTAGTTTAACAGATGTTCCAATAGTTTAACAGATGTCCCAGTAGTTTCACAGATGTCTCAGTAGTTTCACAGATGTCCCAGTAGTTTCACAGATGGCCCAGTAGGATAACAGCTGTCCCCATAGTTTCACAGATGTCCCACTAGTTTCATAGATGTCCCAATAGTTTCACAGATGTCCGCATAGTTTCACAGATGTACAAGTAGTTTCACAGATGTCCCAATAGTTTCACAGATGTCCCAATAGTTTCACAGATTTCCCAATAGTTTCACATATGTCCCATTAGTTTCACAGATGACCCCATAGTTTCACAGATGTCCCAATAGTTTCACAGATGTCCCAATAGTTTCACCTATGTCCCATTTGTTTCACAGATGTCCCCATAGTTTCACAGATGTCCCAATAGTTTCACAGATGTACCAGTAGTTTCACAGATGTCCCAATAGTTTCACAGATGTCCCAATAGTTTCACAGATGTCCCAGAAGTTTTACAGACATCCCAGTAGGTTAACAGATGTCCCGATAGTTTCACAGATGTACCAGTAGTTTCACAGATCTCCCAATATTTTCACATACGTCCCATTAGTTTCACAGATGTCCCCATAGTTTCACAGATGTCCCAATAGTTTAACAGATGTCCCAGTAGTTTTACAGATGTCCCAGTAGTTTCACACATGTCCCAGTAGTTTCACAGACGCCCCAATAGTTTCACATATGTCCCATTAGTTTTACAGATGTCCCCATAGTTTCACAGATGTCCCCATAGTTTCACAGATGTACCAGTAGTTTCACAGATGTCCCAATAGTTTCACAGATGTCCCAATAGTTTCACAGATGTCCCAATAGTTTCACATATGTCCCATTAGTTTCACAGATGACCCCATAGTTTCACAGATGTCCCAATAGTTTCACAGATGTCCCAATAGTTTCACCTATGTCCCATTTGTTTCACAGATGTCCCCATAGTTTCACAGATGTCCCAATAGTTTCACAGATGTACCAGTAGTTTCACGGATGTCCCAATAGTTTCACAGATGTACCAGTAGTTTCACAGATCTCCCAATAGTTTCACATATGTCCCATTAGTTTCACAGATGTCCCCATAGTTTCACAGATGTCCCAATAGTTTAACAGATGTCCCAGTAGTTTTACAGATGTCCCAGTAATTTCACACATGTCCCAGTAGTTTCACAGACGCCCCAATAGTTTCACATATGTCCCATTAGTTTTACAGATGTCCCCATAGTTTCACAGATGTCCCAGTAGTTTAACAGATGTCCCAATAGTTTCACAGATTTCCCTATAGTTTCACATATGTACCAGTAGTTTTACACATTTCCCAATAGTTTCACATATGTCCCATTAGTTTCACAGATGTCCCCATAGTTTCACAGATGTCCCAATAGTTTCCCAGATGTCCCAATAGTTTCACAGATTTACCAGTAGTTTAACAGATGTTCCAATAGTTTAACAGATGTCCCAGTAGTTTCACAGATGTCCCAGTAGTTTCACAGATGTCCCAGTAGTTTCACATATGTCCCAGTAGTTTAACAGATGTCCCAATAGTTTCACAGATGTCCCAGTAGGTTAACAGATGTCCCCATAGTTTCACAGATGTCCCACTAGTTTCATAGATGTGCCAATAGTTTCACAGATGTCCCAGTAGGTTAACAGATGTCCCCATAGTTTCACAGATGTCCCAATAGTTAACAGATGTCCCAGTAGTTTTACAGATATCCCAGTAGGTTAACAGATGTCCCCATAGTTTCACAGATGTACCAGTAGTTTCACAGATGTCCCAATAGTTTCACAGATGTCCCAATAGTTTCACAGATTTCCCAATAGTTTCACATATGTCCCAGTAGTTTTACACATTTCCCAATAGTTTCACATATGTCCCATTAGTTTCACAGATGTCCCCATAGTTTCACAGATGTGCCAATAGTTTCCCAGATGTCCCAAAAGTTTCACAGATGTACCAGTAGTTTAACAGATGTTCCAATAGTTTAACAGATGTCCCAGTAGTTTCACAGATGTCCCAATAGTTTCACAGATGTACCAGTAGTTTCACAGATGTCCCAATAGTTTCACAGATGTCCCAGAAGTTTTACAGACATCCCAGTAGGTTAACAGATGTCCCGATAGTTTCACAGATGTACCAGTAGTTTCACAGATCTCCCAATAGTTTCACATATGTCCCATTAGTTTCACAGATGTCCCCATAGTTTCGCAGATGTCCCAATAGTTTAACAGATGTCCCAGTAGTTTTACAGATGTCCCAGTAGTTTCACACATGTCCCAGTAGTTTCACAGACGCCCCAATAGTTTCACATATGTCCCATTAGTTTTACAGATGTCCCCATAGTTTCACAGATGTCCCAGTAGTTTAACAGATGTCCCAATAGTTTCACAGAATTCCCAATAGTTTCACATATGTACCAGTAGTTTTACACATTTCCCAATAGTTTCACATATGTCCCATTAGTTTCACAGATGTCCACATAGTTTCACAGATGTCCCAATAGTTTCCCAGATGTCCCAATAGTTTCACAGATGTAACAGTAGTTTAACAGATGTTCCAATAGTTTAACAGATGTCCCAGTAGTTTAACAGATGTTCCAATAGTTTAACAGATGTCCCAGTAGTTTCACAGATGTCCCAGTAGTTTCACAGATGTCCCAGTAGTTTCACAGATGTCCCAGTAGTTTAACAGATGTCCCAATAGTTTCACAGATGTCCCAGTAGGTTAACAGATGTCCCCATAGTTTCACAGATGTCCCACTAGTTTCATAGATGTGCCAATAGTTTCACAGATGTCCCAGTAGGTTAACAGATGTCCCCATAGTTTCACAGATGTCCCAATAGTTAACAGATGTCCCAGTAGTTTTACAGATATCCCAGTAGGTTAACAGATGTCCCCATAGTTTCACAGATGTACCAGTAGCTTCACAGATGTCCCAATAGTTTCACAGATGTCCCAATAGTTTCACA
Source organism: Petromyzon marinus (assembly GCF_048934315.1). NCBI lineage: Eukaryota > Metazoa > Chordata > Hyperoartia > Petromyzontiformes > Petromyzontidae > Petromyzon > Petromyzon marinus. The sequence continues at coordinate 132,744 of NW_027423189.1, forward strand.
GATTTCCCAATAGTTTCACATATGTCCCAGTAGTTTTACACATTTCCCAATAGTTTCACATATGTCCCAGTAGTTTCACAGATGTCCCAGTATTTTCACAGATGTCCCAGTAGTTTAACAGATGTCCCAATAGTTTCACAGATGTCCCAGTAGGTTAACAGATGTCCCGATAGTTTCACAGATGTCCAAGTAGTTTCACAGATGTCCCAGTAGTTTCACAGATGTCCCAATAGTTTCACAGATGTACCAGTAGTTTCACAGATATCCCAATAGTTTCACAGATGTCCCAATAGTTTCACAGATGTCCCAGAAGTTTTACAGACATCCCAGTAGGTTAACAGATGTCCCGATAGTTTCACAGATGTACCAGTAGTTTCACAGATCTCCCAATAGTTTCACATATGTCCCATTAGTTTCACAGATGTCCCCATAGTTTCACAGATGTCCCAATAGTTTAACAGATGTCCCAATAGTTTTACAGATGTCCCAGTAGTTTCACACATGTCCCAGTAGTTTCACAGACACCCCAATAGTTTCACATATGTCCCATTAGTTTTACAGATGTCCCCATAGTTTCACAGATGTCCTAGTAGTTTAACAGATGTCCCAATAGTTTCACAGATTTCCCAATAGTTTCACATATGTACCAGTAGTTTTACACATTTCCCAATAGTTTCACATATGTCCCATTAGTTTCACAGATGTCCCCATAGTTTCACAGATGTCCCAATAGTTTCCCAGATGTCCCAATAGTTTCACAGATGTACCAGTAGTTTAACAGATGTTCCAATAGTTTAACAGATGTCCCAGTAGTTTCACAGATGTCCCAGTAGTTTCACAGATGTCCCAGTAGTTTCACAGATGTCCCAGTAGTTTAACAGATGTCCCAATAGTTTCACAGATGTCCCAGTAGGTTAACAGATGTCCCCAAAGTTTCACAGATGTCCCAATAGTTTCACAGATGTCCCAGTAGTTTTACAAATATCCCAGTAGGTTAACATATGTCCCCATAGTTTCACAGATGTCCCAATAGTTTAATAGATGTCCAGTAGTTTAACAGATGTCCCAGTAGTTTGACAGATGTCCAAGTAGTTTCACAGATGTCCAAGTAGTTTCACAGATGTCCCAGTAGTTTCACAGATGTCCCAATAGTTTCACAGATGTACCAGTAGTTTCACAGATATCCCAATAGTTTCACAGATGTCCCAATAGTTTCACAGATGTCCCAGAAGTTTTACAGACATCCCAGTAGGTTAACAGATGTCCCGATAGTTTCACAGATGTACCAGTAGTTTCACAGATCTCCCAATAGTTTCACATATGTCCCATTAGTTTCACAGATGTCCCCATAGTTTCACAGATGTCCCAATAGTTTAACAGATGTCCCAATAGTTTTACAGATGTCCCAGTAGTTTCACACATGTCCCAGTAGTTTCACAGACGCCCCAATAGTTTCACATATGTCCCATTAGTTTTACAGATGTCCCCATAGTTTCACAGATGTCCCAGTAGTTTAACAGATGTCCCAATAGTTTCACAGATTTCCCAATAGTTTCACATATGTACCAGTAGTTTTACACATTTCCCAATAGTTTCACATATGTCCCATTAGTTTCACAGATGTCCCCATAGTTTCACAGATGTCCCAATAGTTTCCCAGATGTCCCAATAGTTTCACAGATGTACCAGTAGTTTAACAGATGTTCCAATAGTTTAACAGATGTCCCAGTAGTTTCACAGATGTCCCAGTAGTTTCACAGATGTCCCAGTAGTTTCACAGATGTCCCAGTAGTTTAACAGATGTCCCAATAGTTTCACAGATGTCCCAGTAGGTTAACAGATGTCCCCAAAGTTTCACAGATGTCCCAATAGTTTCACAGATGTCCCAGTAGTTTTACAAATATCCCAGTAGGTTAACATATGTCCCCATAGTTTCACAGATGTCCCAATAGTTTAATAGATGTCCAGTAGTTTAACAGATGTCCCAGTAGTTTGACAGATGTCCCAGTAGTTTCACAGATGTCCCAATAGTTTCACAGATGTCCCAGGAGTTTAACAGATGTCCCAGTATAGGAATAGGTTTTACCCTTTTAACTGGCACAAAAACTGACACCTTTATTCAAGGCATCATGTTTGCAATAACCACAACACAAGCAGTCAAAATGCAAACAAAACAAAAGACAACTCTGATAATAATATTGGTACTGTCCTTGAATTTGATTGGTCCACACCCGAGACGGCTTTTCTTAAGAGCCTAGTCTCCATTGGTGTTGGACCAGAAGACGCCAAAAGGCGTACAACTCAAAAAGAGCGCCACTATCAGAGTATTGAGGGCTCGGTGTGAGCATTTACATTATGGGACCTCCTTTGCCAGTAACAAGATACAGGAATAGGTTTTTACCTTTTAACTGGCTCCCTCATCCTGCTCCAGACATCCGAGATGCTCTTGCTCACAACAGGAGGCTTTGGTGTCTGTGGATAAAGACAAAAATCCCCCCCCCCCCCCGTATAGTTAGCATGGCTGTCGGTGCTCGCGCTGTTGGCGACTAGCAGCGTCCATGAAGGCTGGCACAGCGCGCGCATGAAAAATATATATTGTGGACGATGTTGGTCACGAAAGCCTACGTGTTAAATCTGTGAAACCGCCTGGACATCTGTGAAACTAAACTAAGGGGACATCTGTGAAACCATTGGGAATATCTGTGAAACTAAACTAAGGGGACATCCGTGAAACCATTGGGAATATCTGTGAAACTAAACTGGGACATCCGTGAAACCATTGGGAATATCTGTGAAACTAAACTAAGGGGACATCCGTGAAACCATTGGGAATATCTGTGAAACTAAACTAAGGGGACATCCGTAAAACCATTGGGAATATCTGTGAAACTAAACTAAGGGGACATCCGTAAAACCATTGGGAATATCTGCGAATCTGCGGTGACTGCGACCGTCACCGCGTGGCGCCGGGCTTACGAAGCCACGGTGTGTAACGTGTTGCCATCACGTGCAGCCCCGCTCACTGATCGTAGTACCACCGGCCCCGGCGGGGCCTGGGTTGAGCGTCGGCCAGCCAGGGTCACGTTGGGGCACGGTACGCCGGCTGACCTGCCGACGCGCGACCGGACGATATCGGGCGGGGGGGGGGGGCCCGCCGGTGGACCGGGGGGGGGGGGGCCGCTGGGCGGTCACGTGGTCTAGAGGAGCTCTCGGGGAGCCCTTTGGGAAAGAGCCGGAGAGGTCTGGAAGGTGGGCGGGGCGAGGGGCGGAGCCGGGCCCAGCCCCAGGCCGATGTAACGGGGGGGGGGGCCCCCGTGAAGGGGCTCGGGGGTCCTTCGTGTTGCTGGCGATGAAGATCCACGGTGGGGTAAACGAAGCCTCTGGCCACGCGGTCCAGGACCCGGCTCATGGAGTCCGGGCCGGGGATAGGGAACCTTGTCCAGTTCTGTCGTGGCGTGGCCAGGTGAGCACTCAACACCCAAAGTGTGGGTGGTGTTGTGTTACGTCGATTTAATGAATAGCGTTGCTCCCAAGGCAACGTCTCGCCATTCGGTTGGACTCACTACAAAACCTATTGGGATGTCTTTGAAACGATTGGCCAGCAACACGCCCGGCAGTCTTCGGCCACACCAGCAGCCACGTTTCCAAACCGGACCAGGTAGTTATGTGACGACCTGGTGTGTGCCCTCGTGTGAATCTTTACCAATGAAAGTTCTACCGGGAGCGATCCCAAGGCCACATTCGTCGGCACGGCCTGTGGTAGAATCATCGCTGTGCACCGTGGCACTGCAGCCAGAATCAGAATCTTTATTTATACTGGAGGAATACGATGAGCTATGAAGCTCTTTTTCACAAATGTAAAATAATTATAACAGTTGTCCAATAGTTTCAGAGATGTCCAATAGTTTTACAGATGCCCAATAGTTTCAGAGATGCCCAATCGTTTCAGAGATGTCCAATAGTTTCACAGATGCCCAATAGTTTTACAGATGTCCCAATAGGTTCACATATGTCCCAATAGTTTTACAGATGTCCAATAGTTTCAGAGATGCCCAATAGTTTTACAGATGCCCAATAGTTTCAGAGATGTCCAATAGTTTTACAGATGCCCAATAGTTTTACAGATGCCCAATAGTTTTACAGATGTCCCAATAGTTTCAGAGATGTCCAATAGTTTTACAGATTCCCAATAGTTTTACAGATGCCCAATAGTTTTACAGATGCCCAATAGTTTTACAGATGACCAATAGTTTTACAGATGTCCAATAGTTTCACAGATGCCCAATAGTTTCAGAGATGTCCAATAGTTTTACAGATATACAATAGTTTCAGAGATGTCCAATAGTTTTACAGATGCCCAATAGTTTCAGAGATGCCCAATAGTTTTACAGATGCCCAATAGTTTCAGAGATGCCCAATAGTTTTACAGATGCCCAATAGTTTTACAGATATCCAATAGTTTTACAGATGCCCAATAGTTTTACAGATGCCCAATAGTTTCAGAGATGTCCAATAGTTTTACAGATGCCCAATAGTTTTACAGATGCCCAATAGTTTTACAGATGTCCCAATAGTTTCAGAGATGTCCAATAGTTTTACAGATTCCCAATAGTTTTACAGATGCCCAATAGTTTTACAGATGCCCAATAGTTTTACAGATGACCAATAGTTTTACAGATGTCCAATAGTTTCACAGATGCCCAATAGTTTTGCAGATGCCCAATAGTTTCAGAGATGTCCAATAGTTTTACAGATATACAATAGTTTCAGAGATGTCCAATAGTTTCAGAGGTGCCCAATAGTTTCAGAGATGCCCAATAGTTTTACAGATATCCAATAGTTTCACAGATGCCCAATAGTTTTACAGATGCCCAATAGTTTTAGAGATGCCCAATAGTTTTACAGATGCCCAATAGTTTTACAGATATCCAATAGTTTTACAGATGCCAAATAGTTTTACAGATGCCCAATAGTTTTAGAGATGCCCAATAGTTTTACAGATGCCCAATAGTTTTACAGATGCCCAATAGTTTTAGAGATGCCCAATAGTTTTACAGATATCCAATAGTTTCAGAGATGCTCAATAGTTTTACAGATATCCAATAGTTTCACAGATGCCCAATAGTTTTACAGATGCCCAATAGTTTTAGAGATGCCCAATAGTTTTAGAGATGCCCAATAGTTTTACAGATATCCAATAGTTTCAGAGATGCTCAATAGTTTTACAGATATCCAATAGTTTCACAGATGCCCAATAGTTTTACAGATGCCCAATAGTTTTAGAGATGCCCAATAGTTTTACAGATGCCCAATAGTTTTAGAGATGCCCAATAGTTTTAGAGATGCCCAATAGTTTTACAGATGCCCAATAGTTTTAGAGATGCCCAATAGTTTTAGAGATGCCCAATAGTTTTAGAGATGCCCAATAGTTTTACAGATGCCCAATAGTTTTAGAGATGCCCAATAGTTTTAGAGATGCCCAATAGTTTTACAGATATCCAATAGTTTCAGAGATGCCCAATAGTTTTAGAGATGCCCAATAGTTTTACAGATATCCAATAGTTTCACAGATGCCCAATAGTTTTACAGATGCCCAATAGTTTTACAGATGCCCAATAGTTTTACAGATGCCCAATAGTTTCACAGATGCCCAATAGTTTTACAGATGCCCAATAGTTTTAGAGATGCCCAATAGTTTCACAGATGCCCAATAGTTTTACAGATGCCAAATAGTTTTAGAGATGCCCAATAGTTTCACAGATGCCCAATAGTTTTACAGATGCCCAATAGTTTCACAGATGCCCAATAGTTTTACAGATGCCCAATAGTTTTACAGATGCTCAATAGTTTCACAGATGCCCAATAGTTTTACAGATGCCCAATAGTTTTACAGATGCCCAATAGTTTTAGAGATGTCCAATAGTTTCACAGATGCCCAATAGTTTTACAGATGCCCAATAGTTTTAGAGATGCCCAATAGTTTTACAGATGCCCAATAGTTTTACAGATGCCCAATAGTTTTACAGATGCCCAATAGTTTTACAGATATCCAATAGTTTTACAGATGCCAAATAGTTTTACAGATGCCCAATAGTTTTAGAGATGCCCAATAGTTTTACAGATGCCCAATAGTTTTACAGATGCCCAATAGTTTTAGAGATGCCCAATAGTTTTACAGATATCCAATAGTTTCAGAGATGCTCAATAGTTTTACAGATATCCAATAGTTTCACAGATGCCCAATAGTTTTACAGATGCCCAATAGTTTTAGAGATGCCCAATAGTTTTAGAGATGCCCAATAGTTTTACAGATATCCAATAGTTTCAGAGATGCTCAATAGTTTTACAGATATCCAATAGTTTCACAGATGCCCAATAGTTTTACAGATGCCCAATAGTTTTAGAGATGCCCAATAGTTTTACAGATGCCCAATAGTTTTAGAGATGCCCAATAGTTTTAGAGATGCCCAATAGTTTTACAGATGCCCAATAGTTTTAGAGATGCCCAATAGTTTTAGAGATGCCCAATAGTTTTAGAGATGCCCAATAGTTTTACAGATGCCCAATAGTTTTAGAGATGCCCAATAGTTTTAGAGATGCCCAATAGTTTTACAGATATCCAATAGTTTCAGAGATGCCCAATAGTTTTAGAGATGCCCAATAGTTTTACAGATATCCAATAGTTTCACAGATGCCCAATAGTTTTACAGATGCCCAATAGTTTTACAGATGCCCAATAGTTTTACAGATGCCCAATAGTTTCACAGATGCCCAATAGTTTTACAGATGCCCAATAGTTTTAGAGATGCCCAATAGTTTCACAGATGCCCAATAGTTTTACAGATGCCAAATAGTTTTAGAGATGCCCAATAGTTTCACAGATGCCCAATAGTTTTACAGATGCCCAATAGTTTCACAGATGCCCAATAGTTTTACAGATGCCCAATAGTTTTACAGATGCTCAATAGTTTCACAGATGCCCAATAGTTTTACAGATGCCCAATAGTTTTACAGATGCCCAATAGTTTTAGAGATGTCCAATAGTTTCACAGATGCCCAATAGTTTTACAGATGCCCAATAGTTTAACAGATGCCCAATAGTTTTACAGATGTCCAATAGTTTTAGAGATGCCCAATAGTTTCACAGGTGCCCAATAGTTTAACAGATGCCCAATAGTTTAACAGATGCCCAATAGTTTCACAGATGCCCAATAGTTTCACTCATGTCCAGTCGTCGCCTTCCCCTGGTGCAGCCCCCCAACGTGACCACGAGCCGTGAGGTTGACGCGCAGCTCACCAGTACCGGGGTCTTGGTGGAAGCCGAGCGGGAACGACGATCGCCTGTCGCTAGATCTCGGCCGTGCGCCTCACCCCTCTCCCCGGAATCCCCACGGCCACCGTCGCTTCGTCAGCGGGGGGCGGTCGGAGTCGCCGCACCGTCACCCCGACGGACGTCGCGGTCGGGCGGGCCGATGCCGTCCTTGCCGCCGATGCCGTCCTTGCCGCCGTTTCCGCCGCCGCCGCCGCCGCCGCCGCCGCCCATCCTCCTCGCGTGCGGGGCGCCCTCGCTCACGGCGGGGAGGGATCGGCATCCGTGCGCGCGGGGAGGCGACAATCCCCCCACGCGGCGCATTAGCGGACCGCCGGGGGGGCAGGCGAAGTCGGCGAGGGGCTCCGACGAACACCGGCAAAGCTCCGTCGCCGCACGTGGGGAGTCGTTCACGGCCGCGGCCCGGCGCTCTCAACGCGCCTCTCCAAAGGTGGAGGTGGGCGGAACCGGAGGAGGGGGAGGAGGAGCCTGCAGGAGAAAGGTCCTAGAACAAGATGACACTGAAGCAGACGAACGGGGGAATAACACAATTTCAAAAGTAGCAGCTTTGCATTATTCAAATATTCGCCACGTGCCGGACACCTCCAATCACCGGATCGGTTCCCACTCCACTCGGTCTCGTCTCGCAGAGATCCCACAGAACCATCTGTCGGTGTTCCTACAAACATCCCGCGTGCGTACGCACCGTGCGCTAGAGCAGCAACTCCTGGCACAATGGTGGTGGTGGTGATGGTGGTGATGGTGGGGGTGGTGGTAGTGGTGGTGGTGGGGGGGTGGTGGGGGTGGTAGTGGTGGTGGTGGTGGGGGTGGTAGTGGTGGTGGTGGTGGGGGTGATGTTGATGGTGGTGGTGATGGGGGTGGTGGTGGGGGTGATGGTGGTGGTGGTGGTGGGGGTGGTGGTGGTGGTGGTGATGGTGGGGGTGGTGGTGATGGTGGTGGTGGTGGTGATGGTGGGGGTGGTGGTGATGGTGGTGGTGGTGGTGATGGTGAAGGTGGTGGTTATGGTGATGGTGGTGGTGGCGCTGCTGTTGCTGGTGGCCTTGGTCAGGACCCGCTCCCTGACCCTCCTCACCTACGTCACAATGCTCTTGCAGGTGACGGGGAGATTTGTATCTGAGTGGACAAAGACAAAGATGACCCTCCCCCCGTAGAGCATTAACACTACACTATACACTACACTATACACTACACTATACACTACACTATACACTACACTATACACTACACTATACACTACACTATACACTACTCTACACTACACTATACACTACACTATACACTACACTATACACTATCCACTACACTACACTATACACTACACTATACACTACACACTACACTATACACTATACACTACACTATACACTACACTATACACTACACTACACTATACACTACACTATACACTACACTACACTATACACTACACTATAGACTACACTATACACTACACAATACACTACACTATACTATACACTAGACTATACACTAGACTATACACTACAATATACACTACACTATACACTACACTATACACTACATTACACTATACACTACACTATACACTACACACTACACTATACACTACACTATACACTACACTATACACTATACACTACACTATACACTACACTATACACTACACTATACACTACACTATACACTACACTATACACTACACTATACACTACACTATACACTACACTATACACGATACACTACCCTATACACTATACACTACACTATACACTACACTATACACTATACACTACACTATACACTACACTATACACTATACACTACACTATACACTACACTATACTATACACTATACACTACACTATACACTACACTGTACACTACACTGTACACTATACACTACACACTACACTACACACTACACTATACACTACACTATACACTAGACTATACACTAGACTATACACTACACTATACACTACACTATACACTACACTATACACTACACTATACACTGCACTATACACTACACTATACACTACACTATACACTACACTATACACTACACTATACACTACACTTTACACTACACTTTACACTACACTATACACTACACTATACACTACACTATACACTGCACTATACACTACACTATACACTACACTATACACAACACTATACACTACACTATACCCTACACTATACACTACACTATACACTACACTATACACTACACTGTACAATACACTGTACACTATACACTACACTATACACTACACTATACTATACATTACACTATACACTACACTATACACTACATTATACACTACACTATACACTACACTATACACTACACTATACACTACACTATACACTACACTATACACTGCACTATACACTGCACTATACACTACACTATACACTACACTATACACTACACTATACACTACACTATACACTATACACTACACTATACACTACACTTTACACTACACTATACACTACACTATACACTACACTATACACTATAAACTACACTGTACACTACACTATACACTACACTATACACTACACTACACTATACACTACACTATACACTACACTATACACTATACTATACACTACACTATACACTACACTATACACTACACTATACTATACACTACACTATACACTACACTATACACTACACTATACACTACACTGTACACTACACTATACACTACACTATACACTACACTATACACTGCACTATACACTACACTATACACTACACTATACACAACACTATACACTACACTATACACTACACTATACACTACACTATACACTACACTATACACTACACTATACACTACACTATACACTACACTATACACGATACACTACCCTATACACTACACTATACACTACACTATACACTACACTATACACTACACTATACACTACACTATACACTACACTATACACTACACTACACTATACACTACACTATACACTACACTATACTATACTCTATACACTACACTGTACACTACACTGTACACTATACACTACACTATACACTACACTATACACTACACTATACTATACACTACACTATACACTACACTATACACTACACTATACACTACACTATACACTACACTATACCCTACACTATACACTACACTATACACTACACTATACACAACACTATACACTACACTATACCCTACACTATACACTACACTACACTATACACTACACTATACACTACACTATACACTACACTATACACTACACTGTACAATACACTGTACACTATACACTACACTATACACTACACTATACTATACATTACACTATACACTACACTATACACTACACTATACACTAGACTATACACTACACTATACACTACACTATACACTACACTATACACTACACTATACACTGCACTATACACTACACTATACACTGCACTATACACTACACTATACACTACACTACACTATACACTACACTATACACTACACACTACACTATACACTATACACTACACTATACACTACACTATACACTACACTATACACTACACTATACACTACACTACACACTACACTATACACTACACTATACACTACACTATACACTACACTATACACTACACTATACACTATACTATACACTACACTATACACTACACTATACTATACACTACACTATACTATACACTACACTATACACTACACTGTACACTACACTGTACACTACACTGTACACTATACACTACACTATACACTACACTGTACACTACACTGTACACTACACTGTACACTATACACTACACTATACACTACACTATACACTACACTATACACTATAAAGTACACTGTACACTACACTATACACTACACTATACACTACACTACACACTACACTATACACTGCACTATACACTACACTATACACTGCACTATACACTACACTATACACTACACTATACACTACACTATACACTACACTTTACACTACACTATACACTACACTATACACTACACTATACACTATAAAGTACACTGTACACTACACTATACACTACACTATACACTACACTATACACTACACTATACACTACACTATACACTACACTATACACTACACTTTACACTACACTATACACTACACTATACACTACACTATACACTACACTATACACTATAAAGTACACTGTACACTACACTATACACTACACTATACACTACACTTTACACTACACTATACACTACACTATACACTACACTATACACTACACTATACACTACACTATACACTACACTATACACTACACTATACACTGCACTGTACACTGCACTATACACTACACTATACACTACACTATACACTACACTATACACTACACTATACACTACACTTTACACTACACTATACACTACACTATACACTACACTATACACTATAAACTACACTGTACACTACACTATACACTACACTATACACTACACTACACTATACACTACACTATACACTACACTATACACTACACTATACACTACACTATACACTACACTATACACTACACTATACACTACACTATACACTACACTATACACTACACTGTACACTACACTGTACACTATACACTACACTATACACTACACTATACACTACACTATACACTGCACTATACACTACACTATACACTACAATATACACTACACTATACACTACACTATACACTACACTATACACTATACACTACACTATACACTACACTATACACTACACTATACACTACACTATACACTACACTATACACGATACACTACCCTATACACTACACTATACACTACACTATACACTACACTATACACTACACTATACACTACACTATACACTACACTACACTATACACTACACTATACTATACACTGTACACTACACTGTACACTATACACTACACTATACACTACACTATACACTACACTATACACTACACTATACATTACACTATACACTACACTATACACTACACTATACACTACACTATACACTACACTATACACTACACTATACACTACACTATACACTACACTATACACTGCACTATACACTGCACTATACACTACACTATACACAACACTATACACAACACTATACACTACACTATACACTACACTATACACTACACTATACACTACACTATACACTACACTATACACTACACTGTACAATACACTGTACACTATACACTACACTATACACTACACTATACTATACATTACACTATACACTACACTATACACTACATTATAGACTACACTATACACTAGACTATACACTACACTATACACTACACTATACACTGCACTATACACTACACTATACACTGCACTATACACTACACTATACACTACACTATACACTACACTATACACTACACTATACACTATACACTACACTATACACTACACTATACACTACACTATACACTACACTATACACTATAAACTACACTATACACTACACTATACACTACACTATACACTACACTATACACTACACTACACACTACACTATACACTACACTATACACTACACTATACACTACACTATACACTACACTATACTATACACTACACTATACACTACACTATACTATACACTACACTATACACTACACTATACACTACACTATACACTACACTGTACACTACACTGTACACTACACTGTACACTATACACTACACTATACACTACACTATACACTACACTATACACTATAAAGTACACTGTACACTACACTATACACTACACTATACACTACACTATACACTACACTATACACTGCACTATACACTACACTATACACTGCACTATACACTACACTATACACTACACTATACACTACACTATACACTACACTATACACTACACTATACACTACACTATACACTACACTATACACTATAAAGTACACTGTACACTACACTATACACTACACTATACACTACACTATACACTATACACTACACTATACACTACACTATACTTTACACTACACTATACACTACACTATACACTACACTATACACTACACTATACACTACACTATACACTATAAAGTACACTGTACACTACACTATACACTACACTATACACTACACTATACACTACACTATACACTACACTATATACTACACTATACACTACACTATACACTACACTACACTATACAATACACTATACACTACACTATACACTACACTATACACTACACTATACACTACACTACACTATACACTACACTATACACTACACTGTACACTACACTGTACACTATACACTACACTATACACTACACTGTACACTACACTGTACACTACACTATACACTACACTATACACTATGCACTACACTATACACTACACTATACACTACACTATACACTGCACTTTTCACTACACTATAAACTACACTATACACTACACTATACACTACACTATACACTACACTTTACACTACACTATACACTACACTATACACTATAAAGTACACTGTACACTACACTATACACTACACTATACACTACACACTACACTATACACTACACTATACACTACACTATACACTACACTATACTCTACATTATACACTACACTATACACTACACTATACACAATACTATACACTACACTATACACTACACTCTACACTATACACTACACTATACACTACACTATACACTACACTATACACACAGAGACACACAGACACACAGAGACACACAGAGACACGCAGACAGAAACACACAGACACACAGAGACACACAGACACACACACACAGACACACACATACACACACAGACACACACAGAGACACACACACAGACACACACACACAGACACATAGAGACACACAGACACACACACACAGACACAGAGACACACACACACAGACACAGACACACACAGAGACACAGAGACACACACACAGACACAGAGACACACACACAGACACAGAGACACAGACACACACACAGAGACACACACACAGACACACACAGACACACAGAGACACACACACACAGAGACACACAGACACACACACAGAGACACACACAGACACACAGACACAGACACACACACAGAGACACACAGACACACACACAGACACACACAGACACACACACACAGACACACACACAGACACACACAGAGACACGCACACACAGACACACACAGACACACACACAGACACACACACAGACACACACAGACACACACACAGACACACACACACAGACACACACAGACACACACACACAGACACACACACACAGACACACACAGAGACACACACACAGACACACACACAGACACACACACACAGACACACACACACAGACACACACAGACACACACACACAGACACACACAGAGATACACACAGACACACAGACACACACACAGAGACACACAGACACACACACAGACACACACACAGAGACACACAGACACAGACACACACAGACACACACAGACACACACACAGACACACACAGACACACACACAGACACACACAGAGACACACACACAGACACACACACACAGACACACACACACAGACACACACACACAGACACACACACAGACACACACAGAGACACACACACACACACAGGCACACACACACACAGACACACACACAGACACACACACAGACACACACACACAGACACACACAGAGAGACACACAAAGACACACACACACAGAGACACACACACAGACACACAGACACACACACAGACACACACACAGAGACACACAGACACACACACACACTCCACGACGTTTCGATCGCAACACACGACCCTGATGAAGGCCGCTTGCGTTGCTTTAATGTTAAATTTATTATTTAAAAAAAATAGTTTTTATTTTTTTTATTTGATTAAATTTTACATTTTCTAATAATTTAAATTAACACAAAAATGTAATAATTATTTCCCTAGCTAAGTGACTTTTCTCCCGAAAGAGGCGAAGAATAATAAGAAGGAAGTCCCCGCAGGCCACCAAAGGCTCAAGTCTAAGAGACGAGAATCTCACCACCACCAACTCCTCCGCGCCTCGTCCACTCGCTCTCGACACCTGTCACGTGGCGCGTCACGTGACGTCGAGTGACGTCACGCGAGCGGAACTCGGCGCCACGTGACCGGAACTCGGTGCCACGTGACTGCGGCTGGCCCCGCCCACTTGGAGGGGTGCGGAAAAGGGTGACGTCATGGAGGGGGATGGGCGGAGCCGAGGGGGGAGGGGCGAAGTCGACTCAGTCACTCATAGTCACTCACAGTCACTCATAGTCACTCACAGTCACTCACACAGTTACACAGTCACTCACACAGTCACACACAGTCACTTACACAGTCACACAGTCACTCACAGTCACTCACAGTCACTCACACAGTCACACAGTCACTCACACAGTCACACGCAGTCACTCACACAGTCACTCACACAGTCACTCACACAGTCACTCACAGTCACTCACACAGTCACTCACAGTCACTCACAGTCACTCACACAGTCACTTACACAGTCACTCACAGTCACTCACACAGTCACTCACATAGTCACTCACAGTCACTCACACAGTCACTTACACAGTCACTCACAGTCACTCACACGGTCACTCACACAGTCACTCACAGTCACTCACAGTCACTCACACAGTCACTCACACAGTCACACAGTCACTCACAGTCACTCACAGTCACTCACACAGTCACACAGTCACTCACACAGTCACACGCAGTCACTCACACAGTCACTCACACAGTCACTCACAGTCACTCACACAGTCACTCACAGTCACTCACACAGTCACTTACACAGTCACTCACAGTCACTCACACAGTCACTCACATAGTCACTCACAGTCACTCACACAGTCACTTACACAGTCACTCACAGTCACTCACACGGTCACTCACACAGTCACTCACACAGCCACTCATAGTCACTCACAGTCACTCACAGTCACTCACACAGTCACTCACACAGTCAATTACACAGTCACTCATAGTCACTCACACAGTCACACAGTCACTCACACAGTCACTCACAGTCACTCACACAGTCACTCACAGTCACTCACACAGTCACTCACAGGCACTCACACAGTCACTCATAGTCACTCACACAGTCACTCACACAGTCACTCACACAGTCACTCACAGTCACTCACACAGTCACTCACAGTCACTCACAGTCACTCACACAGTCACTCATAGTCACTCACAGTCACTCAAACAGTCACTCACACAGTCACTCAGTCACTCATGGTCACTCACACAGTCACTCACACAGTCACACAGTCACTCATAGTGACTCACAGTCACTCACACAGTCACTCAGTCACTCACACAGTCACACAGTCACTCACACAGTCACACAGTCACTCATAGTCACTCACAGTCACTCAGTCACTCACACAGTCAATTACACAGTCACTCATAGTCACACACACAGTCACTCACACAGTCACTCACACAGTCACTCACACAGTCACTCACACAGTCACTCACAGTCACTCACACAGTCACTCAAACAGTCACTCATAGTCACTCACAGTCACTCACAGTCACTCACACAGTCACTCACAGTCACTCACACAGTCACTCAGTCACTCACACAGTCAATTACACAGTCACTCACAGTCACTCACAGTCACTCACACAGTCACTCACAGTCACCCACAGGGGTGAGGAAGGTGTCCACGCGTGGTGCTGGCCACCCACCCACACGAGTGCCGTGCCGGCCTTCATAGTTACTGTCTAGCACCACTTGCCACAACAGTTTGTTAAGGCTACAGTGGGTGAGATGGTGAGTGAGTGGGTGAGATGGTGAGTGAGATGGTGAGTGGGTGAGTGAGATGATGAGTGAGTGGGTGAATGAGTGGGTGAGTGAGATGGTGAGTAAGATGGTGAGTGAGTGGGTGAATGAGAGGGTGAGTGAGTGGGTGAATGAGAGGGTGAGTGAGATGGTGAGTGAGTGGGTGGGTGAGTGAGTGAGATGGTGAGCGAGTGGGTGAGTGAGATGGTGAGTGAGTGGGTGATTTAGTGGGTGAGTGAGTGGGTGGGTGAGTGGGTGGGTGAGTGAGTGGGTGGGTGAGTGAGTGGGTGGTGAGTGGGTGAGTGAGTGGGTGAGTGGATGGGTGAATGGGTGAGTGAGTGAGTGGGTGAGTGAGTGAGTGGGTGATGAGTGGTTGGGTGAATGAGTGAGTGGGTGAGTGAGTGGGTGAGTGAGTGGGTGAGTGGGTGAGTGAGTGGGTGAGTGTGAGGGTGAGTGATTGGGTGAGTGAGTGGGTGAGTGAGTGAGTGAGTAGGTCAGTGAGTGAGTGGGTGAGTGAGTGAGTTGGTGAGTGAGTGGGTGAGTGTGTGGGTGAGTGAGTGGGTGGGTGAGTGAGTGGGTGGGTGGGTGAGTGAGTGGGTGGTGAGTGGGTGAGTGAGTGGGTGAGTGGATGGGTGGGTGAGTGAGTGAGTGGGTGAGTGAGTGGGTGAGTGTGAGGGTGAGTGAGTGGGTGAGTGAGTGGGTGAGTGAGTGAGTGGGTGAGTGAGTGGGTGAGTGAGTGAGTTGGTGAGTGAGTGGGTTAGTGTGTGGGTGAGGGAGTGGGTGATTGAGTGGGTGAGTGAATGGGTGAGTGAGTGGGTGAGTGAGTGGTGAGTGGGTGAGTGAGTGGGTGAGTGGGTGGGTGAATTGGTGAGTGAGTGGGTGAGTGAGTGGGTGAGTGGGTGAATGGGTGAGTGAGTGAGTGGGTGAGTGGGTAAGTGAGTGCGTAAGTGAGTGGGTGAGTGAGTGAGTGTGTGAGTGGGTGAGTGAGTGGGTGGGTGAGTAAGTGGGTGTGTGAGTGGGTGAGTGAGTGAGTGGGTGAGTGAGGTGAGTGAGTGGGTGAGTGGGTGAGTGGGTGAGTAAGTAGTGAGTGAGTGGGTGAGTGGGTGAGTGAGTGGGTGAGTGTGAGGGTGAGTGAGTGGGTGGGTGAGTGAGTGTGAGTGTGAGGGTAGTGAGTGGGTGAGTGAGTGGGTGGCTGAGTGAGTGAGTTGGTGAGTGAGTGGGTGAGTGTGTGGCTGAGTGAGTGAGTTGGTGAGTGAGTGGGTGAGTGTGTGGGTGAGTGAGTGGTGGGTGAGTGAGTGGGTAAGTGAATGGGTGAGTGAGTGGGTGAGTGAGTGGTGAGTGGGTGAGTGAGTGGGTGAGTGGGTCGGTGAATTGGTGAGTGAGTGAGATGGTGAGTAAGATGGTGAGTGAGTGGGTGAATGAGAGGGTGAGTGAGTGGGGTGAATGAGAGGGTGAGTGAGATGGTGAGTGAGTGGGTGGGTGAGTGAGTGAGCTGGCAAGCGAGTGGGTGAGTGAGCTGGTGAGTGAGTGGGTGATTTAGTGGGTGAGTGAGTGGGTGGGTGAGTGAGTGGGTGGGTGAGTGAGTGAGTGGGTGGTGAGTGGGTGAGTGAGTGGGTGAGTGGATGGGTGAATGGGTGAGTGAGTGAGTGGGTGAGTGAGTGAGTGGGTGATGAGTGGTTGGGTGAATGAGTGAGTGGGTGAGTGAGTGGGTGAGTGAGTGGGTGAGTGGGTGAGTGAGTTGGTGAGTGTGAGGGTGAGTGATTGGGTGAGTGAGTGGGTGAGTGTGTGATGTGAGTGGGTGAGTGGGTGGTGGAGTGAGTTGGTGAGGGAGTGGGTGTGTGGGTGGGTGAGTGAGTGGGGGTGAGTGAGTGGGTGGGTGAGTGTGTGGGTGGGAGTGGGTGAGTGAGTGGGTGAGTGAGTGGGTGTGGTGGAGTGAAGAGTGGGTGAGTGAGTGAGTGGTGAGTGAGTGGTGGGTGAGTGAGTGAGTGGGGTGAGTGAGTGGGTGAGTGTGTGGTGTGAGTGGGTGGAGTGATTGGGTGGAGTGAGTGAGTGAGTGGGTGAGGTGAGTGGTGAGTGGGTG